>NW_004949112.1:5329603-5330328 GCF_000317375.1 Microtus ochrogaster
GGGGGAGGGGAATGGGAGGCTGGGAGGAGGTGGAAACTTGTTTTTTTTTCCTTTTCTCAATAAAAAAAAAAAAGAATTAAAAAAAATTGCCAAGGACAGAAAGAACCACTGTGGGATTGTTTCATTTGCCCAGTATCCTCTTGTGTGAGCAGCCTGATGCCCACAAACAATCACTTGGTAGGAGACTGCATTTCCAGAGATGTTATATCAACTTCAAAAACAGCCTTTGCTTTTGTGTTAAACTGCTGAGTCTCTCAAGGTCCACACTGTAGTGTGAATTCTGGCAGCTTTCAAATATTTCAAATTAAAAGCTTTATAACTGGTTCTCTAACTAATGGGTGTTTATGATTCCGGAGACAACTTTATTTTCACTCTTAGTGCTTGTGTAAATAAAATAATTTAAAATAAAAAAAAAAAAACCAAAAAAACCCAAATGTATCATGGTATATAATTGGCTTAATATATTGCCATAAACACTTATTATGACTCTGCAGACAAAAGTAGTCAAAGGATGGGTTCTATTTTATATATAAAATATGATTCTTTCCCGAACGAACATCTCCATTGTCTCAGAGTGTGGGTGTACCCCTCGCGGTCCTGAGTTCCTTGCTCGTGCTCCCCCTCCTTCTACCTTCTGCTCCTGATTTGGACCTTGAGATTTCTGTCCGGTGCTCCAATGTGGGTCTCTGTCTCTGTCTCCTTTCATCGCCTGATGAAGGTTAATA
>NW_004949112.1:5330941-5356036 GCF_000317375.1 Microtus ochrogaster
AATAAAAATATGATTCTTTTTTCTTTTCTCCAAGATAGGCCACTTGGAAAATGAGTTTTGAAAGCATCAGACTAAGGAACCTCTCAGGGAGTGCCTTGGTACTATCATGTCCAGTGAATAATGTATGGGAGAAATCTAAACTATGTAATTTATTGGTAGTCAAAACTCGCTTTCTGTTTTGATAACCCTGTTCATTTATATTTCATGGTATAACATTATAAATACTTTCAGGGCATGAGTGGTATGTAAATTATGTACTAGGGACTAGTACTGGTGGGCAGGAGGGTCCTCATGCATTACAGTTATGCTGTGGGTCATTAACTTACAAGCCATGCTCTGACCATTTTCCTGAACTTCTTAGTTCAAGACTTAAATTTAGTAAGTTCTATTGTTTCAGTCACTAATATTCACTGTCTAGATTCCTAAACTGGGGCTACCTTGAATGATCCACACATATTTTTCTGTGTAAAATAAGGGTAGTTACTAGAGAAAAAAAACACAATCATTTAAAATGCATTCTGATAGCAGTTCTTCTATCTCTCATTAAATGAGTAATGACTATATAAACATATGTAACTGAACAGGACAGAAGGAAGTTGTCATATATTCTTGGAGTCTGTCTTTTTAGGTAACTTTCTATTGTTTTTATTGAGATGTACATTTTTCTGCACTCCCCGCTATTCCTCCCTTCATCCCTTTTACCTGATCCAGTGACCTCCCAAGCTCCCAGAAAAGGAACTCAGAAGTTCTTGTATTTTTCACCTTCCTGTGTAGATCCATGTATACCTCTCTTTAAGTCCTTTTTGTTGTCTAGTTTCTCTACGGTTGTGGCATATAGGCTGTTTTTTTTTATAGTGCTTTGTGTCTAAAGTCAGTTATGAGTAATTACATATTATATTTGTCTTTCTGGATCTGGGTTATCTCTTACAATATGGTTTCTTCTAGATCCATTCATTTGCCTGCAAATTACAAGATAGCGTTAATTTTTATCACTGTGTAGCAATCCATCGTGTAATTGTACCGAATTTTTTCTTTATCCATTCTTCATTGTCCAACTATGTTCTTAGAAGCATTATTCATAATAGCCAGAACCTGGAAACAACCTAGATGCTCCTCACGTGAAGAATGGATAAGGAATCTGTCTTTTTAAAAACCTGATTGGAAAGAGTATCTTACATCTGTGTAAAGAGAAATGAATCTCTGTAATGATTAACAAAGCAACATAGAATAACATCGTGTTAAGGGTTAGCTCTGGACAAATACAATCCTGGTTTCAGTCCTTCAGCAACGTAGCTCTCCATGGTCAGGTTGAGCTGCCTTCATTTTTCAGTCTTATTTCCACACACACATGTTGCCAACATTTTAAAAATCAGATGCATATTATTATAAAATGCAAAATGGAGGAAATATTTCACAATTGACATTGTTTCATTATCTATATATCTTGTATGTGTCTCTGAGATGGAAATCAAGTGCGCATTTATGAGCATCCTTGATGAGATCATCCCTGTAATAATCATCTGTTTAACCACTCCAACCGTTAGTTTTGAATCCTGAATCTGTTCATTGCAGCTGCATTTTGGGGATTCTTTTCTATTCTTTGAATTTCAGATTTGTTTATTTACAAAATAAGAATGGACTTAGTATATGGACTATATAAGTGCTTTATACACATAGACATATGTAAGTATATACAAGAATCAGTAACAATGAAGAAAATTTCAATTTAGGAGGGATCACAAGGTATTTTGAGAAGGGAGAGATGGGTGGGACTGATGTAGATACAGTGCTGCTCGAGTCTCAAAAATAAAAAAATAAAACAGCATCATGGAAGAATGTCAAAAAGTTTCATAATCCAAGGTCACCTGCAATAGAATTTTGCTTAATTAGCACTTCATCCCTTGTGTTTATTCTTTGCTAAGCATCATTGTGTGAGTACACTACATTGCTGGTGATTTAGCAAGTATAACAGTTTCATAGAATTGGAAATTAACTCAAAATATTTTTAAAATGAGCATAAATTTGTCTTCATTCATTAGGAAATGTCTACTCGATGATTTTCCTGTATCCTTGTGTGAAATACAGAATTCTTCTGCAGGAGTCTGTTGATTTTGAGAGGGGCAAGTGTTTTCACAAGCGTAAATGAGAACTGGTTTAAATTCTGAGATACCCAGAACAACACATGGTATGTTAACAATGCTGGCACTGCCTGGAGCTACAGTTTTGCTACTGAGACATTTCTTTTCGGCAAAGGGCCCAAATCTCTGCCTATCCACACCAGTTAAACCTCAGCTCCTACACCATATGAGCAGCAATTCTTCTTGGAGTCTACAGAACATGTCTGTAATAATAATGGTGATGTTGCAGTTGCCCCTAACATTACTAGAAAACACGTGGAAACAAAGAAGCTGTTCCTTGTCAGTCTTGTCTCTCAGTTAGGACTCCCTCGGAAACTGGAGACATGAAGTGCTCTGTCAGGGTTCCCTTAGAATCCGGGGTTGTGACTGCTCTGTCAGCATTCCCTCAGGAGCTGTGGAAATGGCGGGTGTCAGAGCTCCCTCAGGACCTGTGGGAATGGCTCATGTCAGGCCTGTCTCAGAAGCTGAAGGCATGGTTGCTATGTTATGAATTCCTCAGAATTTGGACATGTAACTAGTATGTCAGGATTTTCCCAGAAGCTGGAGTTATGGCATGGTCTGCCATGACTCTTTCAAAAGATGAGGTGAGACTTGTCCATTGGTTTCCCATAAGCATACTCATCTACCATATAGATATGGGAGACAGGAATAGTGGCCCAGAGTGCCTGATGTCATCTCTCCTGCTAGGGCAGATTCAGTATCCTTTAGCAGTGTCCATCAGGTGTGCTGTTACAACTGGCCAGTTTGACTATGTCTTTGAATTTGTGGACTCTCCTCTAAAACCAAAACTAAGCTGCTATAGCTTCTAGTCCCTCCTCATTTCCTGGCAGCTGTTCCTTGACAACACTGCTCATATAGATGCCACCATCTTCCTGATTGTGAGCAGCCTCTACATCTTTTTCTCAGAAATATGATCAAATTTCCTGAATTAGTGAGAAGGTCACATGACTTAATTACTTTGAATGCACAAACACACAGTTTTCTTTCCTTCTTAAATTTTTATTATCTTTTGCCAATAAATTTCCCTCACTCTGGTGCAAACGGCACCATTACCAAAGCAAGGAATTTCTTTGAATCTGGTATTGAAGCACCATGGGATTTTACTACAGGCCAAACTCTGTGAAGCTCATAGCTTCCTGGGTGTGTCAAAGTTTTTAACTTAGAACCAATTACTCTGGCCAGAGTGACATTAACAAAAGAACTTTCCCTGTGATTACTTATTCAGTAAACCCATGGAAATGGGTAAGAAGATTGTATAATCTTAGAATTTCAAAAGGAGTTGGAATCATCTAATCTTAGAATTTCAAATATAAGGAGGTGAGTGAGTTCCTGAGGGAGCACAGACATTCCTCTTGCCCCTATACTTCCTGGTCTTCCTGCAGGGGCTATTATCCCTGGCTACTGCCTCTCTCTTTCTACCCTACCCAGCTTGAATCCAGAACATCCCTCCCTTCTGCCTCCCTCCCCTCTTCAGGCCCATAACGTCCCCCAGCTCAGCCTGTTTGGGCACTGGGACCAAGTCCTGAGTGCAACCAAGCAGGCAGGAGTCCCTTTGTTTGAATAGCCTGCCTGCAGCAAGCAAGGAAGGCCTTTTGTTTGCTAGATACCTGGCCAGCAAGGAGATCTGATCCTGTAAAAGAAGATCCATAGGGGAGCATTCGGAGGAAGAGATAGGCAGGTTCCTATGTAAGAATTCCTCCAACAATCTGAAAAACAACATGAAATCATCAGAACACAGTGAACTTACACAGGAAGACATGAACACCTTAATTAAGAAGAAGTAGAAAATGTTGACTTTATGAAAGTGATAGAAGCCCTTAAACAGGAGGTGGAAAACTCCCTTAAACAAATGGATGGGAAGAATAACAGAAAGTTTGAAGAATTGAGTAAATCGATAAATGATATCCTAGGAAACCAAGGAAAAACAATGAAACAGATAATGGAAATAGTTCAACACTTGAAAACTGAAATGGAGGCAAAGAAGAAAACACAAACCAAGGCGCTGGCTGGATATGGAAAATCTAGGTAAACAAATAGAGACTATAGAAATAAGGATAACCAACAGAATATAAGAGATAGAAGAATGAATATCAGACACTGAGGATACTACAGAGAAAATAAATGCACTAATCAAAGAAAACACCAAAGCCAACAAATTCTCATCATAAAACATTCAGGAAATATGGAACACAATAAAAAGACAAACTGAAGAATAACAGGGGTAGAAGAAGGAGAAGAAGTACAGCTCAATGGTCCAGAATACATATTTAATAAAATTATAGAAGAAAACTTTCCCAACCTAAAGAAAGATATTCCTATGAAGGTGCAAGAAGCATACAAAACACCAAATAGACTGGATCAAAATAAAAAAAAAAACACCCCATCACCATATAATAATCAAAACAAAAAGCATACAGAATAAAGAAATATAAGAGCTGCAAAGGAAACAGGCCAAGTTACTTATAAAGGTAAACCTATCAGACTTACACCAGACTTCTCTGTGGAAACCATGAAAGCCAGAAGGTCCTGGATAGATGTACTTCAGAAACTAAGAGACCATGGATGCAAGCCCAGACTACTATACCCAGCCAAGCTTTCATTCACTATAAATGGAAAAAACAAAATTTTCCAGGATAAAAAGAAATTTAAACAATACATAGCCACAAACCCAGCCTTATAGAAAGTAAGAGAAGAAAATCACAAACCATAGAGTTCAACAATGCCCACCATAACTCAGACATCTAGTGACCCTTCACCAGCACAACTCAAAGAAGGGAAACACACAAACTCTACTTCCAAAAAAAATGACTGGAGTTAACAACCACTGGTCATTAATATCACTTAATGTCAATGGACTCAACTCACCTATAAAAAGGCACAGGCTAAGAGATTGGATATGAAAACAGGATCCAACATTCTGCTCTTTACAAGAAACACACCTCAACCACAAATACAGACATCTACTCAGAGTAAAGGGTTGGAAAAAGGTTTATCAAGCAAATGGACTTAAGAAACAAGCAGGTGTGGCCATACTAATTTCTAACAAAGTTGACTTCAAACTTAAATCAATCAGAAGAGATGGAGAGGGACATTTTATACTCATAACAGGAAAAATTCATCAGGATGTAGACTCAATCCTAAATATCTATGCCCCTAATATAAAAGCACCCACTTATATAAAAGAAATATTACTAGAACTCAAGGCAGTCATCAAACCACACATACTAATAAAAGGAGACCTCAACACACCTCTCTCACCAATGGAAAGGACAATCAGACAGAAACTTAACAGAGAAATAAGAGAATTAATGGAGGTAATGAATCAAATGGACTTAACAGACATCTATAGAACATTCCACCCAAATAGGAAAGAATATACCTTCTCTGCAGCTCATGGAACTTTCTCGAAAATTGACCACATACTCAGTAACAAAGCAAACTTACATAGTTACAAAAAATATTCGTAACCACCTCTGTCTTATTGGATCTCCATGGATTAAAGTTAGAATTCAACAACAGTGCTACCCCCAGAAAGCCTACAAACTCATGGAAACTGAACAGTCAACTACCGAACCACACCTGGATCAAGGAAGAAGTTAAGAAGATATTAAAGTCTTCCTTGAAGTAAATGAAAATAAAGACACAACATACTCAAACCTATGGGACACTATGAAAGCAGTGCTAAGAGGAAAGTTCATAGCACTAAGTGCCCACTTAAAGAAAACAGAGAAAGCACACATTGGAGACTTAACAGCATACCTGAAAGCTCTAGAATAAAAAGAAGCAGACTCACCTAGGAGGAGTAGAAGACTAAAATTAATCAAATTGAGGGCTGAAATCAACAAAATAGAAACACAGAAAACAATCCAAAGAATTAATGAAACAAAAAGCTGGTTTTTGGAGAAAATCAAAAAGATTGACAAACCCCTATCCAAACTAATCAAACAGCAGAGAGAGAGAACCTGCAAATTAACAAGATTAGAAATGAAAAGGGGGACATAACCACAGACACAGAGGAAATTCAGAGAATCATTAGATCTTACTACAAAGGCTGTATGCCACTAAATTGGAAAATATAAAAGAAATGGACATTGTTTTTAGATAAGTACCATATACCAAAGTTAAACCAGGACCAGGTGAACAATCTAAATAGACCTGTTAGTCGTGAAGAATTAGAAGCTATTATGAAAAACCTCCCTTCCAAAAAAATCCCAGGACCAGATGGTTTCAATGCAAAATTCTATCAGAACATTAAAAAAGACCTAATACCTATACTCCTTAATGTATTTCACAATATAGAAACAGAAGAGTCATTGCCAAATTCCTTTTATAAAGCTACAGTTACCCTGATACCAAAACCACACAAAGACTCAGCCAAGAAAGAGAATTACAGGCCAATCTCACTCATGAACATCAAAGCAAAATTCCTCAATAAAATACTGGCAAACCAAATACAAGAACACATTAGAAAAATTATCCATTATGATCAAGTAGGCCTCATCCCAGAGATGCAGAGCTGGTTCAACATATGAAAATCTATCAATGTATCATCATATAAATAAACTGATATAAAAAAATATGATCATTTCATTAGATGCTGAAAAAGGATTTGAAAAAATTCAACATCCCTTTATGATAAAGGTCTTGGAGAGATTAGGGATACAAAGGTCATACCTAAATATAATAAAAGCTATTTACAGCAAGCCGACAGCTAACATCAAATTAAATGAAGAGAAACTCAAAGCCATCCCACTAAAATCAGGAAGGTAACAAGGCTGTCCACTTTCTCCATACTTCTTAAATATAGTGCTTGAAGTTCTAGCAATAGCAATAAGGCAACATAAGGGGATCAAGGGGATTCAAATTGGAAAGGAAGAAGTTAAACTTTCATTATTTGCAGATGATATGATAGTGTACATAAGTGACCCCAAAAAACTCCATCAAAGAACTCCTACAGCTGATAAACATCTTGAGGAATGTGGCAGGATACAAGATCAACTCCAAAAAAAAAAAAAAATCAGTTGCCCTCCTATATACAAAGGATAAGTAAGCAGAGAAGGAAATCAGAGAAGCATCACCTTTCATGATAGCAACAAATAGCATAAAATATCTTGGGGTAACTCTAACCAAGGAAGTGAAAGGTCTATTTGACAAGAACTTTAAATCATTGAAGAAAGAAAATTGAAGAGTATACCAAAAAATGGAGGTATCTCCCTTGTTCTTGGATTGGGAGGATCAACATAGTAAAAATGCCAATTCTACCAAAGGCAATCTATAGATTCAATGCAATCCCCATCAAGGTCCCATCAAAATTCTTCACAGATCTTGAGAGGACGATAATCAACTTTATATGGAAAAACAAAAAAAAAAACCAGGATAGCCAAAACAATCTTACACAATAAAGGAACTTCTGGAGGCATTACCATTCCTGCCTTCAAACTATTACAGAGCTATAGTATTGAAAACAGCTTGGTATTGGCATAAAAACAGAGAAGTCAACCAATGGAATTGAATAGAAGACCTGGATTTTAAACCACAATCCAATGAACACCTGATTTTTGATAAAGGAGCTAAAAGTATACAATGGAAGAAAGAGAGCATCTTCAACAAATGGTGCTGGCATAACTGGATGTCAATCTGTAGAAGAATTAAAATAGATCTATATCTATCACCATGCACAAAACTCAAGTCCAAATGCATCAAAGACCTCAATATCAATCTGAACACACTGAACCTGATAGAAGAGAAAGTGGGAAGTACTCTACAACATATGGGCACAGGAGATTGCTTCCTACGTATAACCCCAGCAGCACAGACATTAAGGGCAACATTGAATAAATGGGACCTCCTGTAACTGAGAAGCTTCTGTAAAGCAAAGGACACTGTCATTAAGACAAAAAAGCAACCTACTGACTGGGAGAAGATCTTCACCAACCCCACAACAGACAAAGGTCTGATCTCCAAAATATATAAAGAACTCAAGAAACTAGACTCTAAAAGGCTAATCAACCCAATTATAAAATGGGGCACTGAGCTGAACAGAGAATTCTCAACAGAGGAAGTTCAAATGGCAAAAGACACTTAAGGTCATGCTCAACCTCCTTAGCGATCAGGGAAATGCAAATCTAAACAACTTTGAGAAACCATCTTACACCTGTCAGAGTGGCTAAAATCAAAAACACCAATGATAGCCTATGCTGGAGAGGTTGTGGAGTAAGGGGTACACTCCTCCATTGCTGCTGGGAATCCCAACTTGTGCAACCACTTTGGAAATCAGTGTGGTGGTTTCTCAGGAAATTCGGGATCAACCTACCCCAGGACCCAGCAATACCACTCTTGAGAATATATGCAAAAGATTCCCTATCATATTACAGAAGCATTTTTTTCGACTATGTGCATAGCAGCATTATTTGTAATAGCCAGAACCTGGAAACAACCTAGATGCCCTTCAATGAAAGAATGGATGAAGAAAGTGTGTCATATATACATATTAGAGTACTACTCAGCAGTAAAAAACAATGACATCTTGAATTTTGCATGCAAATGGATGGAAATAGAAAACACTATCTTGAGTGAGGTAACCCAGACTCAAAAGATGAACATGGGATGTACTCACTCATAATTGGTTTTTAGATGTAATTAAAGGACATTGAGCCTATAATTTGTGATCCTAGAGAAGTTAAATAAGAAGGTAAACCCAAAGAAAAACATATAGTTATTCTCCTGGATATTGGAAGTAGACAAGATTGCTGGTCAAAAATTGGGAACTTGGGGGTGGAGTGGGATGTGGAGAGAAAATAGAGAAGTGGAGGATGGGGGAGCTTGGGGGAATGGGATGGTTGGGATAAAGGAAGGGTGGATATGGGAGCAGGGAAGTATATATCTTAATTAATGGAGCCATTTTAGGGTTGGCAAGAGACTTGACTCTAGAGGAGCTCCCAGGTGTCCAAGTAGATGTCCCCAGTTAGTTTCTTTGGCAGCTGAGGAGAGGGTACCTGAAATGGCCCTATCCTATACCCATACTGATGCATATCTTGCATATCACAATAGAACCTTCATCTGGCAATGGATGGAGAAAGAGACAGAGACCCTCATGGAGCACCGGACTGAGCTCCCAAGGTCCAAATGAAGAGCAGAAGGAGGGAGAACATGAGCAAGGAAGTCAGGACCGCGAGGGGTGCAGTGGGGCTGATCTATTGGGAGCTCACCAAGGCCAGCTGGACTGGGACTGATAGATCATGTGATCAAAAGGGACTCTCTGAATGTGTCGGACAAAAAGGGCTGACTGGGAAGCCAAGGACAATGGCACTGGGTTTTTTTGATCCTACTGCATGAACTGGCTTTCTGGGAGCCTAGTCTGTTTGGATGCTCACCTTCCTAGATCTGGATGGAGCGGGGAGGACCTTGGACTTTCCACAGGGCAGGGAACCCTGACTGTTCTTTGGAGAGGGAAGGGGAGGGTATTGGGGAGGGGGAGGGACATGGAAATTTTTAAATAAAAATGAATAAATTTAAATAAATAAATGAAAGAAAACTGCTTTGTCGGCCCAATGATGCTCATTCTCACCAGTTATAGAAATGAGGTTTATAAAACACTTTCTGACACACTTTGAGAAATTCCTTTTTGTGGCCTCGCTCCAAATATTCATTTAAAAGCTGGCAAACACTGACAGTTGATGAAAGTTTTAGATTTTAAACAGTTTGATACCAGGCAGTAAGGAGGTAACATTTTATTTGAAATATAGACTTTTCAAGGATAGACAAATTATACTTATTTGACATACTTTCTATAGGTTATTAAATCAACCTCATTTTTACTTTGTCATGACAGCAAGAGAAATGTGCCTATTCCTGGTGGTTTTTGGTTTGTTTGATTGATTGAGTTTTAAAGTTTCCTTTAACATAACAGCTGCCAACCATATCTTTGATGACTTTTGGGTCACATTATAGTATTGAGCTATTTTATATTATTGTTTTAATCCGAATTGTTTAAATTATAATATTGCTCTATTATAAAAGCTTCTTTGTGGGTTTGTGTATATGTACAGTGCCTTAAAAGTCAAGAAGAGAGATGAGCCAGGCAGTGGTGGCGCACGCCTTTAATCCCAGGACTCGGAAGGCAGAGTCAGGCAGATCTCTGTGAGTTCGAGGCCAGCCTTGTCTAGAAGAGCTAGTTCGAGGACAGGAACCAAAAAGCTATGGAGAAATCCTGTCTTGAAAATCCAAAAAAGAAGAAGAAGAAGAAGAAGAAGAAGAAGAAGAAGAAGAAGAAGAAGAAGAAGAAGAAGAAGAAGAAGAAGAAGAAGAAGAAGAAGATCCAATGGATTCCTTGGAGCTGGAGTTACAGGCAGTTATAAACTTCCAGATGTGGGTGCTGGAGACTAAACTTAGCCCTCTGCTAGAGCAGTAAACACAATTGATAAATTCTCTGACTGGTCTTAAGGTTGATTATACACGAAAAATTTCATGTTTCACATTTGTTGGGTGATTGACTGCTGAACAAATCAATAAGGAGAGAGCAAATTGTTTGTGTTAACAAAAAGTGCATTAGAAATCAGGGGCAGAAAATCCTCAGGGGCCTAAATTTATTCTTGCCTGACATGGGAATGTTGAAGCAGAAAATGGTCTAATTATAACAGCCAAGGTCTTCATTTAAGTAGAAGTGAGTTCTTGCTGGAAACTCCCATGAATTGGGTCCCGTTGGCTGTAGGTTGATGTTTCCTCTAAAAGAAGGAAGAAAGTGGGAGTCATACAATCTCTTTTTTTACCTCACAGATGTTTGAATGTAATTATTTTCCAATTAATTGCACTTGGACTTGTGAACTTAGGAGTTGTTAGAGCATATATTTTGAACAATTATTTTGTTTATTTGTTTATTTGTTTTTTGTATACCTGTGAAGATCAGAGGACAACTTGAAGGATTCCATTCTTACCTTTTACTTCTTGGATTCATAGGTTCATTGAAGAATCATATTAGGATAATTAGACTTAGGGGAAAGTATCTTTACCACATAAGCCATTTCACAAGCCCCGGTAGAAGAGCGTATAAAGAGTAGAGTAAATGAAGGTAACACTCCATTTCTGAAGCTCCGAGAAAGTCATCATCCAGTCTGGTGTTACAGCTCCTTGGGATCTCCTGTACTGCTGTAAGTAATTCTTCACCTATCCACTCTAAGTAAGAAAAACTCACTGTTTACCAAACTGAATCTTTATGGAACAATACTTTGGTTTGCCATCAGTGTTTTATCAGAAGGGAGTACAAATTTCTTTACAACTCCTTGGAGAAGGGTCCTCAGAACACATGCACAAGTCATGGGATTCCTTGTGACCATGAGTACTAGTAATAGACCAATGCAGAAAGCAAAATAATGGCAACACGTTATTATGTAATTTAATTATATTACCATCTTTTTATTCTCTGCCTGACCTCTACCTGACACAAGGCTTGAGGAAGTAATAATGAATCAGTTTTGGTATTTTCCAGGGAAGAATCCACTGACCTTTGCAAGAACACAAATAAGTGTGGTGTTGTTTGCATCTCAGAGTACCTGTTGATGAGGGTTTCAGACATCACTAAGGGGTGCAGCTGACTCTCCCTGACACATTGGGTTCAACATGGTGAATCCTAGCTGGATTCTGTGGATCAAAGTTCCCAGGATGACAATGAACTACTGAAGAAATACTATTTCTGGAAAGCTCTATCAAGGTTTTTCATTTAAATTGTAGCAAAACTGAAGTACAGAAAAGTTATAGGAGATAGTATCATGCAGAGATTTTAAAATTAATGTGCAACTAGGACCCCATCTGTGCTGTGAATTTGATTCACAGACTCAATTGTATGTTTTTCATTCGTACTTCTGTTAAATGCATGGAGACATTGGTTAGTTCAAGAAATTATGTCCATTGGTTTATTCTGATATGGCAGACAGACTGTAAAAGGGAACAGGAATTATTTCCTAAGAATTAGAGAGAAAGAAGTAAAGATCCAATTTTCTTTTGCTGGGGGTTGTCCTGTCTGCCAGGCACATTCATGGACATCTATGATCAAGGTATGAGGTCAGGACTCCAAGGACTGAGAAGAGAAACACAACTGTTCATGAGTCATGATTGACGGCCACTGACTGAAGTAACCTTGGAGATGATCTTTCTAGGGTCTTTCCAAGTGACTCTGTCTTCTCTGTGGTTAAAATTGGTTGAAACCAGATGCAGTTTTGTTCCTGATAACTCATTCCAAGATACCCAACACTGTAAACTTTTGAGTGAGCAATGCAGAAAATCATTAAAATGTAGATGGCTTTAAATACTCATGTGTGCACATCAGCCATTTCTGTTGAAGAGAATGAATGCCTGTTTTAATTGTTAAAATTGAGATAAATAGAAAGTTGTGCACCTTTAAGGGATAAGAAAGATAGAATTCTTGTACACTTCACTCAATAGTTCCATTTTGAACTCTCTAATAAACCATTACAGCAGGAAATATTACTGAAATTCTTTTCTACTCAGCAAATATTTTGAGCCTTGTGCAAGTTCTTGTGTGTGCCTGAAGCTTCACAAACACTATGCCAAGGGAATAGTGTATGCCAGCTTATTCCACTGCTCTCCTAAGATTACCTAGAAGCTTTGATAGACAGTCCTTTAGTCAACATGATTCTCAGACTCCTAGAGAAATATCTCCAGTTCATTTTCTGTATAAATATTAGTTATACAGTTATTGAAGAAAAGAAAAAAAACTACAAAGCTGTTAAACTGTCACTTATCCCAATCTTGAATATTTACCCCATTAATTACAACTGCAGAGCCTGACCTTAACACTCACACGAAGCTCACCTTTCGCATTCATGTGTGATTCTATATGTCTGGCACATGCTTGATCAAACAGAATGCTTTAACAGCAAAAACCCCATTGTGTGCCAATTTTCTCTTCCCTCCCCTTTACCAGACTTTGTCAGGTAATGTTATTTTCTGTGCTTCTGTAGCTTTTCCATTCTAGGATTCCACAATGTTGTAATCATGTAGATTTTCCAGATGGACAAGATTTGTTATTAATAATTTATGTGTTTTCTTAGCTGAGATAAAATACTTTCAACTATTTCTGAACTTTAGTGAACCTTTATTTGTTTGTTTTGTTTTGTTGTTGCTGTTTTATTTTGTTATTTTATTTGTTCGGTTTTTGGTATTTCACAATAGACAGGTTTACTCTGTATAGCCTTAGCTGTCCTGGGAATTGTTCTGTAGACAAGGCTGGCCTTGAACTCCTGAATTCAAGACTCTCTTGACTTGACTTCCTGAGAATTGAGATTAAAGGTATACACCACAACTGTCCAGCTCCTCCATTTGGTTTTATGCATCAATTCTATAGATTTATGTTTCCATTTCAATTGATTTTCTGCTCCAATTGTTTTCTCTCTTTCTCTGGGTTTAATCTTTATTGTGTTTCTGCAGTGGAAATTAAGATGATTGACTTGAGAATTTTTTTAAAAATATATTCATTAATCTTCACATATTTTACAAGGATTTCTGCAGCTGCAAGAGGCCTTCTGTTTTACTGTATTGACGGCATGTATTTGCATATATCTTATCATTTCTACTAAATTCAAATTTTTAAAAATATCTTGATTTATATATCATTTTGATATTTAATGTTTAGTATCTCTGTGTCTTGGGGTTACAATGTGTTCTTATTATTGATTTCTAGTTTTACTTTATCTGTGTTTCAGAAGCAAGTGCTATATGTTTTTTCCTGGTTTAAACTTCTTTAAAAGTAGGTTATGACCTCTAATAGGATCTCCCTTGATGAGATGAATACTTCATGAGTTTGAGAAAAATGCATTCTGCACTACTGTTTTATATATAATGTATGTGTGTTTTAAGATTGTATCATAATCAATAGTTATAAATTATTTCCTACCTGGTAGCTGCTAATTATATCACATTTGAATGATGATGAGTATATGATAGTCTGTAGAAGTTAATAAGAGCTGGTATTCTTGTTGATTTAACTGGATTCTTTTCCTTGGTTTTCTTGCTAGCTTTTTTCTAATCTGGATAATTATACATGAAACTCCTATCACAGATTAATCTACCTTTCCTGAAATTCTGTTACTTTTGAGTTGTGTAGACAAGGACTGTGATATTGTAATGTTTTTCATGAAAATGGGCCCCTCTGTCCTTTCATGATGCCCACTTCATCCCTGATAACCATTCTGTTTGATGTCTATTCTCTCTGAAACTGATATAGATACCTTTGTTTTCTGTTAATTGGGGATTGCAGGGCATATTTCTACACTGATATTCAATAATATCTCAGTAGCTGTACTTAAATTGCCTTTCCTATAAACAAACAATTGTGCATTATTTTCATGATCAGCTGTAACAAATTCCTTTAACTAATACGGTTAGACCATTGATGTGCAAAGTAGTCATTAAGATAACTGAATTCAGATGTATTCTTTTTGCTTTTGGTGTCCTACATTTGCTTCATTTTAATTTTCTCTTTTCTACAGTTAGCAATGTTACTTATTCTACATAGTCCTCTTATTTCCTTTATTCCTCCCTCGACATATTAGTTACATTATTTTTATTATATTTTATGGTAGATATAGCATCCATGGTAAACATGTACATTTAATCTAAGTGTATTTTCAATAGGTACTTTACTTGCTATACAGGTGATATGGGAGTGTCATATATCAATCTGTTGATTTCATTGGTTAAGCAATAAAGAAACTGCTTGGCCCTGATAGGTTGAAACATAGGTGGGAGGAGTAAACATAACAGAATGCTGGGAGGAAGAAGAAGTGAGCTCAGAGAGACGCCATGCTCCCATCTCCCTGGTGGACACGATAGCTCTGCTCTCTGAGGCACACTCTATGAAGCTCTGACCCAGGATGGACGTAGGCTAGAATCTCCCTGGTAAGCCACCTCATGGGCTACACAGATTATTAGAAATGGGCTAGTCAAGGTGCGAGAGTTAGCCGAGAAGAGACTAGATATAATGGGCCAAGCAGTGTTTAAAAGAATACAATTTGTGTGTTGTTATTTCGGGGCATAAGCTAGCAGGCAGCTGGGGTGCTGAGGACTCAGCCCCACTGCTCCTATTACTACATACAGGTTCTTTTTAATAATAATCTATTTTGTTCTCTGCTGACCATACATTATAATTTTGCTGTCATGTCACATAGAAATAAGAATCTTTTCACACACTCATTCATACAGACATGGCACTGCTAGACATATTCAGCCCATGCATCTGCATAGCCACATATATATACCACATTTCATAAAAAGAGAACATAGTACATATATGTGCAATAACCCTACATGCAACCCATACTTTACATTACATACATACACACAAACATATACATATACCACACTCATACACTGCTTGCAAATATACAGAAAAAAACAACATACACACATACTACACACCACAGTAAATATATATATAACACCCCTACATACACATAAACCACAAAATATACACTATGCACATTAATCAGTGGACCTATGGGGAATCAGAAGATTTCAGAAAGCATCACATAGGCATGTCTATCTTGGAAGATGGTGTTGCTATGAGGAGAAGCATATAGAAACTGATTAAAATATGAGTACAGAGCTTTTATGAATGGGAAACTCTCATGAGACAGAGCTGCTGAGGTCTGATTCGGGAGCTCCCATTCTCTAGAACTGTGAAATGTATTTTCCTGTCAATTGTGGTAGCTTGTTTGCAGCAGCCTGGATGGACCATGAAAGGGCACACATAGTTTTTTTTTTTTAATTTAGTTTAATTTATTTATTCTTCTTTCATGTAATACATCTGGACTGCTCCCCCCACCCTGCCCTCCTCAGTCCCCTCATCTTACTTCCCCTACCCACTAGATCCACTCCTCCTCTGTTTCCTTTCAGAAAAAAGCACAGCACCCAGTGACACCAAATTTGACACAATATAATGCACTAAAACTAGACAAATATCATCCTATTAATGCTGGACAATTCAACCATGTAAGAGGAAAAAGGTCCCACAAGACAAAATAGTCAGAGACACCATACTCCCATTGTTGGGAGTCAACAAAAACACCATGCTAGACAACCACAGCATGCATGCAGAGGACTTCTGCAGACCCACACAGGCTCCATGGCTGCAGCTTCAGTCTCTGAGCCCTGTGAGTTCTGCTTAGTTGATTCTGTGGACTGTATTCTTTTGGTGTCCTTTACAGCTCTGGCTTTTATAGTCTTTACTCCAATTTTAGGGCAGTTGTTCGCAACCTTTGGGGGTTAAACAACCCCTTCACAGGAGTTGCATATTGTATCTTTAGGTTACAGTTCACAACAGTAGCAAATTTACCATCATGAAGTGGCAACGGAGATAATTTTATGGTAGGGGTCACCACAACATGAGGAACTTTATTAAAGAGTTGCAGCATTAGAAAGATTAAGAACCACTGTTTGTGGAGTATATCTACCCTGTTAGAAACTTGCAGCCTTCAAGCTTCTGGGTATGGGTGTTGCAACCCTACATTACATTTAAGGGTATTCTTGGTTATCATGTTTCATTATCTCCTTTGTTTTTTTTTCTCTCTTTGTTTAATGTCAGTCTTTCTAATTACATATGTCATGGTTTAGGTAGTGGTTGTGCAACCCTTTGATAGCATATTCTGTTTCCCGATTAATTTGTCTCTTTACTATTAAGAATTTGACTAGATTACAGCGTCTTTTCTCTGTTCTTTACAGTGAGTGCCATTCACTTGCAGTTGAATATTTTAGCCTCTGGCAATTGTCTCTGCTCACACTGACACTTGTTCTTTCATGATTATGAAATTAGACTATTAGATCCCTTAGCCTGTTCACCGTATTTGTATCAAATTCCCACCTTAATGATTTATTGTCTTTACAAAGACTTTACAATGTCTTTATTGTGTCAATGTTAATTTGCTCAGATAGTACATTTATGTCTTGGTGTGCCTATAATTCTGATGGTGAGAGATGGTATGTAGACAAAAGCTGCTACTGAGAGCCTTCAGTGAACTTGCAGAAGGTGGAAAACACTCCAACTTTCTAAAAAGGCTCAATCCTTAGCCTATGGCCTAGACTGTAAATCGCAGGAGTGTTTCTTAGTTACACCCCATGTGTGACAGGTGGGACTCTGTAGCCTAGAGTTGAGTGGATCCCATCTTGTATGTAGCTGTTTGGCACTCCTAGACATGGTATTTCCCATCTGTCTTCTCAGTTTCATTCTTGCAGTTTCACAGAAGGTGAATCTGATTAATGATTTCTCCTAAGTGTGTGACCCATTAAGGAGCATGCTCTGACCCCTCTAATAGCAGGATTATTAAATGATTTTCCAATGATACTTAGTTTAGAAGTCTGGCACTTTCTTTTCACTCAATATATAATACTGTGTCTATTGATTTCCCTGAAATCTGTGTGTCTGACTTTTCCTGAGTGTTTTTTTTTAATTTCTTTATGTGGTGGGGGGATGCATAGGCTAATGAAAAGTCTGTATTATTTTAAAAACATTGTTAATTTAATTTTTTGTAAAGAATTTCATAGATGAGTGATCTACATCCTTTTTACCCCCTCTTCTTTCTCCCAACTCTTACTACTTGCCCCTTTAAACTCAGATTTTTGTTAAGTACATGTAATGAGTTTTGACTGTCTATATCCCCTCCTCTCCAATTCCTCTCATAGACCCCACATGGCTTTTCTCAAGCTTAATGGTTATCCTATTTGTGTGTTGGAAAATTGTTAAGTTGCTGGTCACAGGGAGAATGCTATGGATAGGATATTGTCAGAAGTAAGAGTGGGAAACCAAAAGCCAGTCTTCTGTGGACAAATCCACATGTGGTATAGGAGGTTCTTCATTCTATGTGTTGCTTTCATTGGTCAAATAAAGAAACTGCCTTGGCCTTTTGATAGGGCAGAAAATTAGGTAGGCAGAGTAGACAGAACAGGATGTTAGGAAGAAGGGAGTGTGGCAGATGCCATGATTCTCCTGATGAAACTGACACTGGTTAGGATTTTACTGGGGTAAGCCACAATCTCACGGTGCTACACAGATTACTAGACATGGGTTAAAGCAAGATGTGAGAGTTAGCTAAGAAGAGGGTAGATATAATGGGCCAGGCAGTGTTTTGATTAATACAGTTTTCTGTGTGGTTATTTTGGGGGATAAGCTAGCCAGACGGTGGGATGTGGAATTGCCAGAGTCAGACATGACCTCGTGGTGACATACAGATTATTAAAAATGTGTTAAATCAAGATGTGAGAGTTAGCAAATAAGAGACTAGAACTATTGGGCCACTCAGTGTTTAATTAATACAATTTTGTGTGATTATTTTGGGTGTAAGCTAACCGAGCAGTGGGATGCAGCCCGTTCCTCATACTACAGATTGGCATCCAATGTGGGGCTAAATCCACTTAAAAACCTAAGAGGGCTTAAAAAGGAAAAAGAGAGTTTAACACAACATTTTGCTGTTTGCAGGTGGCATGCCACAGAAAGAATTTCCTGACTCAGCAGCCAAACAAACAAAAACAACAACAACAACAAAAAAAACATGCCATTTTAAAACCCAGCTTGGTGGCTGTGCCACCGATGTAAACTCCAGCTATAAAACATTTTAATGACATTTGTGGGACTCGGATATTTCTGTGCCCACTAAGGTTGGGAGGAAACTGCCTGAGATCATGCCTGTGACTCAGTGTTCCCTGCCTGGGCAGGCAGCTGGATCAGGTTTACTAGGTGTACACAGCAGGAGAGCATGGCAGATTTCTGCCACCACACAAAAAGATGTCTCCAAACTGTACAATTCTCTGCCTGGCCGATTTGGCTGTAACTCAGAAAAAACAAAAAAAAAAACAAAAAACAAAAAAAAAACAAAACAAAAAAACAACCTCATTCTGAAAGTTGAAGTGCTAAATGTGGTTCCTACCTGGCAGCTGCAGAGCTAACAAAAATAGTACATCCACCATTTTAAAGTTGGAGAGAGGCAGAACCAACACCCAGAGCTGCTGCAACCCAGCTGCTTAACATTTTAAAAGCTCTTCAAGACAGTAAAAAATTACATACTATACAATAAGGACAGATTCAGACATAAAAATAACCTCTAAATGGGTCATAGCCTTAGATAAAGTCGTAGACTTGGGAGAAAAAAAGATAAAAAATATACAAAGTTGATAAAGTCTTTAAAGAGACAGAGTACAAAGAGTCATAGATTAAAAATATAAAACATAAACCACATAAAAATAAAAAATTCACAAAGAATCTAGATTATATGTATTATTATGTTTTCTTTAATTTTGTTTTAACTGTAAAGGAGCTAAATACTAAAAAACATTCCATTGTATAAACTACCAAGATAAACCAACATGGATATTATAAAGATATATTGACTTCAAAATTTGGTCTAAGGATATAATGCTTTTAAAAAAGAGGATCTTCTTTTGTTTTCACAGAGGATGAGACCTTATGGATTGCTTCTAGACCAATATGGTATGATAGACCACACCCTCCTGAAAGGTTACTATGAACACCCTCAAAAATTACTTTGCTCAACTGTTGACTGAGAGAAACGTAGCAAACAGAATACACCATGAAAGACCTGATTAACAGCGCCCCAATACAGCACAAAGCAGTATGGAGAGAAAAAACAATGTCCATATTTCCATATGTTGCTTATAAATGTTCTTTTACATGTAGAGGGGGATATGATATAGATATGAATAATTTACATTGAAATAAATTTTGCTTTGTTGATGTAAATTTAAAGTCAATTTTGTTATATGTATATGTATTTCTGATCTTGATTAAGGTATTGTGATTGTGTAGTTTATTTAAAAATAATTAGGAAATATAGGTTATTAATGGATAATTATCAATAATAGTCAAGCTTGTAATCATGTTAGTTAGATTTTCTACATATATAGAGATATATTTCAGTTAGATAGGCATTCTTCATATCTTTCAAAGACTGCAGAATATGGCATTCAATGTTTTAATAACTTAGGGATTTTCATGACAATAAGACATGTCTGCCCCTTGCAGCACCAGCTACTTCAAGAGGAAGATGGGCAATATTATATCCTTCTAAAGTATTTGATTGAGTTAAAAAATAGAGTCATAGCATTCCTTTGTTATGATAAAAGATAAAATAGATATAAATATTGTAACTGTAATTCTTGCTTGATAACTGTTTTGTTATATGTTAAAGTTAACCTTTTGTTTAAACAAATATAAAATATCTTTTATATATTTTATAAAAGATAAAATAGATATAAATATGTAACTGTAATTCTTGCTTGATAACTGTTTTGTTATTTGTTAAAGTTAAAGCCTTTTGTTTAAACAGCGAAAGGGGAAATGGTGTAGGAGTTTTTTTTCTTTCTATGTATTGCTTTCATTGGTCAAATAAAGAAATTGCAGTGGCCTTTTGATAGGACACAATATTAGGTAGGCGGAGTAGTTAAAACAGGATGCTATGAAGAAGGGAGTGTGGCAGATGCCATGATTCTCCTGTCTGAGACTGACACTAATTAGGATCTTTCCCAGTAAGCCACAACCTCATGGTGCTTCACAGATTACTAGACATGGGTTAAAGCAAGAAGTGACAGTTAGCCAAGAAGAGGCTAGATATAACGGGCAAGGCAGTGTTTTGATTAATACTGTTTTCTGGTGGTTATTTCAGGGGATAAGCTAACCAGGCAGTGGGAGGTGGTATCGCCAGAGTCAGACATGGTGAATTTTTTCTAGTAAACCATGACCTTGTGGTGACATACAGATTTTAAAAATGTGTTAAATCAAGATGTGAGAGTTAGCCAATAAGAGACTAGAACTAATGGGCCAGGCAGTGTTTAATTAATACAATTTTTCTGTGATTATTTGGGTGTAAGCTAGCCTGGCGGCCAGACACAGCCTGTTCATACTACGCACGTGGGCTTTGCTCAGAGCAATATTGGTCTCTAAAGAGCTGGGAGATATGATTGGCATGACACACCCCTGTGAGAATCTCCCAGAAATGTGACAGCTATAATAACATAGCTTATAGGACATGGATCCAGAAAGTTGAAGTACATGTCTTCTTGGGGAGTGATCTGAATATTCTTTGAGTCTTTATTATATGTCATACTGCACAACATTCTAGAGAGAGGAGAAAGTTTTCATTTGAAATATGAGCATTAAAAAAATTAAAATTTCATGATGAAAACTTACCTTCCTAAGCTTTTGGTTTGTCGAATATTTTGAATATCATAATATAGCTTTTTAGAGCTGTGGTCATATAGTATAAATCAGTGTTCACTCTGCTTAGTAAGCATGATCTTGGAAGGTCACTTAACCACTCTCTGTCTCAATATCCTTTTGTGTAGTTTAGGGGTAGGTACACAATATTGTGATGATATTGTAGAGCAGCATGGCACACACCACACACTGAAGACAGGGAGCCTCATCAGGGACTGTTGTCACAGCAGAGTTCTGAGTAAAATCAGCTCCGTTTTGGCAGTCTTCACCCTTTGTGGTCTACAGAGTTACTTCAGGTCAAAGATACAGAGAACCTATCTTAAAAAGCAAAAAGTTAAAAGTAAAAATAAATGAAATAGAGTTAAAATAAAGCCATACAAAGATGGAAAATACACAGAGAATTTTGATACTGTATGCTATTATGCTCTGTATGAATTGTTTGAATGCTGAGGAAGGAGCAACAGCTGCTAAAAATATTTGTTTATAAATGCTGCTGAACTAATCCAACATAGATATTATGAAAATGCCTTGACTTTGAAATGTGGATCTAAGGACATGATGCTTTGGAAAGGAGTTTCTTCTTTTGTTTTCACAGAGGATGAGACCCTGTTTATTTCTTCTATTCCGATATGGTATGATGGACCATGCCCTCCTGAAGGGTTGGTGTGAACACCTTCAGAACATTGTTTCACTCAACTGCCAACTGAGATGAAACTAGCACACAGGTTATACCATGATAGACCTAATTAACGACGCCCCCATTCAGCAGGAAGCAGTTTGGAGAGAAAAAACTGCGCCCATGTTCCCAAAAGTGTTTATAAATGTTCTTTTACATTTAAAGGGGGATATGATATAGATATGAATAATTTGCATTAGTATAGATTTTGCTTTATTGATAGAGATTTAAGGTCAATTTTGTTATATGTATATGCATATTTCTGCTATTGATTAAGATATTGTGATTGTGTAGGTCACTTAAAATGTAATATATATATAGCTTGTTAATAGATAATCATAATAGTCAAGTTTGTAGTCATGTTAGTTAATATTTTCTAGATGTGCATAGATATATCTTAGATAGGCATTCTTCATATCTCTCAAAGATTATAGAAATTGGCATTTTAAATGTTTTAATAACTTAGGACTTTTCATGACAATGAGACACTCTGCTCCTGGCAGCACCAATCTACTTCAAGAAGAAGATGGGCATCGAAGAGGATCCTTATGGAGTTTGATAGCCATTTGGGCAAGAAACTATTCTTGCCTGGACTATTGCATAAACTGGAAACAGAGAACCCACAGAGAGAGGACTACTGCACTTGCCTAAAGGTGAGATGATCTTTCGGGGTTCCTGATTCATGAAGGAGTCTGCAAGACATTCTGCAGGACATAACAGATAGTGACTGAACTGACTTTGAAATGTCCTGCTTCATGGAAATGTCTGCTGGATACTATAGGCCTATAGGCTGAAGATAGATGCCCCAACGGTACAGAGGAACTTTGGGTGACTGTCCAGGCAGTGAGATGTCTCTGTCATTTCTAGAGTTTTGGATTTCTTGTTTACTTAGGTAATATTATATTCTTCTGGAGTCTTTGATAAACTTGAAGAATGGTTAGTTATAGTTATAGTTTTCCATTGTTATGATAAAAGATAAAATAGATATAAATATTGTAACTGTAATTCTTGCTTGATAACTTTTGTTATATGTAATTTTGCTATGTTAAAGTTAAAGCCTTCCCTTTTTTTTTTGTTTAAACAGAAAAAGGGGAAATGATGTGGGAGTGTCATATATCAATCTGTTGATTTCATTGATTAAGCAATAAAAAGAAACTGCTTGGCCTCATAGCTTAAAACATAGGTGAAAGGAGTAAACAGAATAGAATGCTGGGAGGAAGAGGAAGTGAGCTCAGACTCAACAGCTCTCCTCTCGGGGGCAGATGCCTCAGAGAGACACCATGCTCCCTGCTCCCGGGAAGATGCACGCGATGAAGCTCCAACCCAGGATGGACATAGACTAGAATCTTCCCGGTAAGACCGGTGCCCACAGATTATTAGAGATGGGTTGATCGGGATATCAGAATTAGCCAGTAAGGGCTAGAGCTAAAGGGCCAAGCAGTGTTTAAAAGAATACAGTGTCAGTGTAATTATTTCGGGGCATAAGCTAGCCAAGTGGCTGGGGTGCTGGGACGCAGCCCCGCCGCTCCTATTACAACACTGCTTCCCTCATGAAATTTTCATAGCCTTTTTCCTTGCCTCTTACCTGAATGTGCACTCATTTTCTTTCTCACATAGCTATATGGTTTACTCCTCTCTAATGTGACAGCACACTGCCCCTTTAATGGAACATTCCAGTCCTTTTCCCTTCCTTTCACACAGATGTCAGTGTCACTCTTAAACTGTCAAACTGCTGTGGTTCTGCATGCCTAATGAAATTTCATTTATGTTCCCCGAGTCAGTTCTGTCTCTCTGTCTGGCCTGAGTCCATCCTACAGGACTGAAATTCCTGCTTCAGGGCCCTTCATGGGGGGTTTAATGCGAAGAGGGTTACACTTCAAAGCTACTTAAATGACTGTTCCCTCATATCCAGTGAGTGCACTGGGTCTTCAACTGAGACATTTCAATGGATTGCTTCTATATTCAATCCTGTCTGCCTTTTCTACTTTAGCTTCTGTCTTAATTTCTGATGCATCTTGAGATGTTGAAGTAGCCATGCAACATTAAATAATGAGGGCATGGCAAAGACCTGCAGTACAAGCAATGTGTGCATATTCAACTCAAGTTGGCTGCAGTACCACTGGGGAGTATGATATATGATGCCAGTGTCATAAGCTTGATCATTAAAGTAAATGGCGTTACACAGTCCATGACCACGTTTCATTTGCTTTTTTGATTTGGTTTATGGCACACTGGAATATAAACAGCATAGAAGCAGGTTTATGTTTTCTTTTGAAAAGAGATAAATACAGGAAATAACTTAAGAAATATTTTCATACAAGTGAAAGCCTATTTGTTTTATGCTTTAAAAGCTTCCCTATAACTATGAAAAAATCATGAATCAAATTTTAAGATGGAGGTGGGTGGTCCTTGGACTTCCCACTGGGCAGGGAACCCTGATAGCTCTATGGGCTGACAAGGGAGGGGAACTTGATTGGGGGAGGGGGAGGGAAGTGGGAGGAGGTGGCGGGGAAGAGACAGAAATCTTTAATAAATAAATAAATGGAAAAAAAAGAAAAAGAAACTTTTTCGCAGAATAACTTCTGTGATTATATTGTACTCACATAAAAATCTATGTATGTCATACCTACAAGGCTGAAGATTATGAAAGTAGTCCATTGGTTTTCATAGCATTTTAAATAACACAGGTAGCATTTTATTTAATTGATGACTACTCTTTCTCTTTAGACTTATGTAATTTATAAATATGGTGAATCAAAAATATTTCAGTCTGAAAATAAACGACTATTAGTATAGCTGTATAAAAAAGATCTTCAACTGGCCATCCCCAGGTGTCTGATCTGCTGTGAGCAGGTTTAAAACTGAATACAGCTGAGGGAAGGATGCTATGGGCTCTGCTGAACCATTGAAGCCTCAAGTGGACTGTGGAAGAGTTGTGTTCAAAAGGAAAAGTCCTGTCATCTGCTAGCAGTTTAAAAAGAAAGTCCAAGCACTCGGGAGGCAGAGGCAGGCAGATCTCTGTGAGTTCGAGACCAGCCTGGTCTACA
>NW_004949112.1:5356136-5366702 GCF_000317375.1 Microtus ochrogaster
AAAAAAAAAAAAAAAAAAAAAGTCCAATCCCTAATTTTACCATCAGTCAATGGAAACATTTAAAGAGATTTTTTTCCCTGAATAAAGAAAACTAATGAGCAAATCATTACATTTGTTGCTTTTCATGGGATTTTAAAACAGAAAGAAGATGGGTAAGATGGTGACCTACTGATTTTGCTTTTATATCATAGGGATATTGTTGTTTTCTTCCTTTCTTTGTTTGTTTGTTTTTGAGTCAGTGTTTCCTTGGGCAGCCTTGGAAACTAAAACTGGTCTGTAGACCAAGCTAATGTTGAACTCACATAGATGTGCCTTCCTCTGCCTCTCAAGTGCTGGGTTTAAAGGAAAGCACCACCCCCAGGCAATAACTGCTGTTTAAAAATATTTTATTTTAATTTTGTATATACAAATGTGTTCTCTGTGTGAGTTTGTGCACATGGGTGTTGTGCCCACTAATGGTAGAAGAACACATCAGATTCCTCTGAAACTGTAGCTGGGATGCTAGGAACTGAACTTGGGTCCTTTGCTGGATCTGAAAGCCCTCTTAACCAATGAGGTCACATATACAAACACACTGTAATGTTCCCTAATGTTGCCCTGGGCAGATGCTTTGTGCAGCTGTATGTGAGGTTCTCTAAAGCCATTTGGAGTCCTTTTAATGGAAACCTCATTGTCTTCCTAAACATGATTCCCACAGAAGGCTCTGCCTACCTGTCTTATAGGATGCAACTACAGAGAATTGACACCCTAAATATCAAAGTCTAACAGAAGCTGGCTTAAAAACCCTTGAGGTTCCTCACAATTTGTGAGGTGTGCATGTCTTGACTTCTCAAGTTTCCCATAGGGAATCAACTCCCTACCACTCACGGTATTAAAAGTATTGAAAAGGTAAGCTTTTCTCGCCGTCTCACCAGCTTCCTAAAGGAGCTACTTATTTTTAAAATCTTGCCTCTGGCAGAGCTCCAGGAAAGACTAGCTGAGACATCTAATGTGAAGACTTCTGTGTACCATGTTCTGCGTTTCAATGACTCAGATAAGTCTCTGTTTAGTTACTTATGACAGCTTTTGAAGTCTCCAGTTTCTTCTATCCCAAACAGTTTCCATAGTGTTTCTGTTCTCTTCACATACTATAGAATAATCAAGCTTGGTGATTCTTCTTCCTAGGTGTGCTTTTCTGTGTCTTTTAAGTTCTACAAAAGTGAAAATTGCTCTGGGAAAGCTAAACAGAAATGGGACCCTTTATTGTGGCCAGTAACAGTAGGAAGATAATTAAGATCATCTTTCTGAAGTGCCAGACAAGCTGGTAGAAAATCACTACAAGACTGGAGAAGATATCCAACCACTCTCAGGCAAAATATCCTTTGCATTTGATTATTTTATTTCTCGTTATAACTGGGTCATCATCATTAGCTGCTGTTGCCCACATTTAAGCTCTTCCTTTACCTAAAAGACCAAAAATTGTTTACTTAAGTGTATACTTCACAAATAATTATAAG
This sequence comes from Microtus ochrogaster, assembly GCF_000317375.1. Lineage (NCBI taxonomy): Eukaryota > Metazoa > Chordata > Mammalia > Rodentia > Cricetidae > Microtus > Microtus ochrogaster. The sequence goes on from NW_004949112.1 coordinate 5,357,633, forward strand.
AGAATCTACTTTTGTTTTATACCAACATTTATGCATTATGATATGACTACAAGCCTGTGGGGGCCACGGAGAGGAATCTGGTGACTTGAAAGAAATGGCCTGATCGGCTCATAGGGACTGGAGTTACTACGAGAAACTATGGCTTTGTTGGAAGAAGTGTGTTACTGAGAGTGAGAATTGAGGTCTCAGAAGCTCAATCCCTATCCTATCTGGTGTGGCTTATAGTCTCTTCCTGATGCCTGTGGATACAGGTGTAGAACTTTCTCATTTTTCTCTAGCACCATGTCTACCTATATGTCACCATGCTTCCAATCATGACTATAACGAACTAAACCTCTGAACTGTACGTCAACCCTAATTGTACATTTTCCTTGTAAGAGTTTCTGTGGTCATGGTGTCTCGTCATAGCAGTAAAACCCAACTAAGACGCAGGTGAGCTGAAAATTTGCCTACATTTCAAAGATCATGAGAAAAATTCTTAGTTGTAATCTTCCTAGGTAAATGCTCCTTAAGAGAGAAAAAAAATCTAAATTTTAGTAGAGGTGAATAGAATATTAAGAACATTATCCCAATTTATATTAAAAAATTTCAAGGAAGTGGTTCCCATTTTCTTATTTTGTGGTAGAAAATAGTATCAGCATTGGAAGAACAGTCCTCTGCCCTTTGACCTTCTGACCTATGACACCTATAAGCCAGATTGTTCAGCAAGATGGGTTTCACAGACATGCTTTTTCTGACTTATAAATACTCCTGGTCATTCTTCCTTGTCCTGTGAAAACTTCATTTTAAGTGGGTTACTCATCCTATGACAGGATGTAATTATAAATTTCTCCTTGAAGGCCTATCTCCAAGTACAGACACATGTGCTACTGGGACTTCAACTTTTGAGTCTAAGGGAAAGATAATTCAGTCCATAGCACATACTTCTGATCTAGTAAGAAATTAACAATGTAGCAATGATATTAAAGTTGAAGTTTCCAACAGAAATGAGTGAGAGCATGGGGCATTTAACTTTTGGGGGAATACAGTGTGATTCCTAATGTAGACATACAAGTCACCACTTTTTATTAATAAATCACAGTTATAAAATGCAGTCTTGTCAGTGCAGTGTCTTTGCATGGTAAGTTTTGCTTTGGCTCCTCAGGTTGGAATCACATTTTATGATGTAAACTTCTAAGAACTGGTGTGGGCTTCCCTTCCGTATGCTGTGAATATGTTTTATTACCACTGGTTAATAAAAAGAGCTTCTGTTGGGGCAGAATATATCTAGGCATGAAAAATAAACAGGATGTAGTGAGAAAGATGGCAGAGTCGTGTTAGAGTTAGAGAAGCCATGAAGCTACCAAAGGAGAACACCGGACCTTACATGTAGACCACAGCCTCATGGTGATACACAGATTAATAGAAGTGGGTTGATTTAAGATATAAATGCTAGCTAGGAATATGTTTGAGTCATTGCCAAACAGTTCTATAATTAATATAGTTTGTTTTTTTTATGATTAATAGAATAGTTATTTATTTAAAGGGGAAAACTTATAGATTACCGTCCCAGACAAGAGCCCTCTGAGCAATCAGGAAAGGAGCCTAGTCACCAGAAGCAGAGCTGGAAGCAAGAGAGCCAGTGGAGGGCAGTCGCTGTTCTATTTATTTATTTATTTATTTATTTATTTATTTATTTATTTATTTATTCAACCAGGAAATGAATACAGTCTCCATTTACAAATGAGAATGAGTTTCAAAAAAACAAAACAAAAACAAACAAACAAACAAACAAAAACAAAAGCAAAAAACAAACCATCCAGCTGAATAATGTTAGAGTCTAGTCTGAAAATGCAATGTAGGCAGATCCACTCAGCTCGATGAAGTCATACCATTAGTGGGGATAGTGACAATTGTTGATAATACTATAATCACAGAGTAAATTCAATTAAAATGCTATTGATAATACACATACTTAGGGCTGGATTGGGGAAGAAACAAAATTGAAAATGGAAATTTTCTAGTGGAACTTAAACTTTCGTATTTTTCTTACCATTTTGAAATATCCAATACGGCACATTTTCTGTATATTGTGTAGTTCCTCGCTAGGACAGAGTATTATGAGATCTCTGAGAGCAGACTGAGCAGAAACTCCACATTCACTTCAGAGCGTTTGATGAGTTTAAGAGAAGCAGACACTAGCCATGCCCATACTTCAGGGTGTAAATGTTGCTGATGCAGGGCATTCAGTGACCATGGCTGGTCACTAACAGAACCTCTCAGTCATTCCCCTTGACTAACGACCTCACAAGGCTGATCAGCAGAGCCATCCCAGCCACGGTGATGGAAGCCCAGACTGAGGTGAGAATGGTGGAAGATGGCCAGGGAAGCTTGTCTGAGGCTGTCATGGACAGAGGTTTTGCAGAGTCCCTTGGTAAAAGATCTCAATGATGCTTGTGAGGAGACTACTTTCCCTTGTGAGAATGGAGAAGATATCTTTCTGTCACATTAGAAAAAATGTTCTGTATTAAAACCATGTGGCAGAGAAAAGACATGAGATGCAGGACAGATCATAACCAACACAAAGAACAATAAACAAGATGTCTGTTATTAATGGAATCAATTCCTGGATGAGGGAAAATGGACAGTATGTTCCTTACTTGACCACATTCTTCACATTAAAGAACAGAGTAAAACATTTTAACTTCCGTCTGATTCATTTAATCACTGCAGCAAGACAATCAAGATGAATTATTGAAACTCTATCAAGTGACATAGTCTTGAATTATGAACAAACTCATTGTGATCTATGTAATCATTGACATGTGAGTTACCCTCTTCACTTCCCAGTCTTCTCTTCAATATCTTGAAAATAAAAAAAAAAATATGTCTCATAAAAAGACTGTGACAATTGGGTTGATGCATGTGGAGTTCCGTGACTGGTCTGAGAGATTGCTTGTGAACAGTGTTCAGCATGAGATACAGTGATGACAGCAGGTAATGCTGAATCAAAAGGTTTATTATTTATTTTAACACATTATTTCCTCTACCATGGGTATGCTTTCATTCTTTTTTTTAAACATTTCTTTCAAAAACCTCAAAGACCATAACAGATTCAAACAGGAAGGCTGCCTTGGCCCAAGTGGGCATGTCCTGTCTACCTGTTCTCTATGCCTACTGCTTCAGACACTCCAAATGAATCAACATGTCCTCTTCCAAAGATAGAAATATAATGGTTTTTGTTTTTTTATTTTTATTTTTGCCCAATTTTCACTCTCTTTCTAGGAAACTCTTTGATTTTTTTTGTCTCTTGTAAGGGTTTTGAGTGATCTTGAAAAAGAGACGTGGGTACCTACAGCTCTGGAGAGTGGCTTTCAAACACAAATCTGGTACCATCTTTCACTGAAGGCCTCTGTGCTGTCTCCTCACACCCTCTGCTTCTATGGCTGACTCAGTGTGAATGTGATTTTAAAGGATTCTTGGGCATTTGCTACACTCTATGAAAGTGCTTTCAAGCTTTCAAAGAAAACCTCAAAGAGAACCTAGCAATTTATAACGGTAGCAAAATTTCAGTTATGAAATATCAATGAGAATAATTTTATGGTTGGGGGTCACTACAACATGAGGAGCTATATTAAAGTATTGCAGTATTAGGATAGTTGAGAACCACTGGCCTAGAGGCTAACCAATGTGTGGTGTACCTTGTCAGTGCTGTTAGAGGTACTGAAATGATGGCTTGGTTCTCTTCCCAAGACACAAGTTTACTATGTTAGAGGTTCCCTAAAGGACCCAGCACCTATGACTCTAGCTCCAGAAAACTGGACATTCTCTTCTACTTCCTGGGCACAGTGCATTCACTTTACCAGTGCTCACAAAGACACATACATACATATGTAAAATTAAATTGTTAAAGAAATACTTTTTCCAGGAAAGTCTAACTCTTGATTAGTGAGCCCACTCACTAGAGATACTCTGTTTCATAATACTTCAGAATTTAAATTGTAAATGATTGTTAAATTCCCTAGAACTAGAATTACAGGGTTTTGTGAACTTCCCTGTGAGTGCTGAGACACAAACTCCTGTACTACTGTACTCCACATAAGCAGTTAGTGTTCATAATTGAGATGCTTCCACTGCAGCCCATTTTCTCTAACCATATTAGACATAATTAACTTTGCTCCTTACCCATCTTTACTTATAGAAATATACATATACGTATATAGTATATGTGCCTGTGTTTCCTGCCTTCAATTGCATCCCCCCCTCCTGCCAAGTAAAGTATTTTGTATGACCAGTAAAATAATGTTGACTTTTATAGTTACAGGTACCAATGTTTTAAAAAACTCATTGAAATCAGTAACATAAATCATTAGTCCTGTGGATTGCAATAACCATGAGGTCAAGCTAAAATCTTACAAAGCTTTGACTGTGTATTACTCTCATGACAACTGAGTGAGGTGGGAACTGACTGCTTTGATTCTACTAATTAGGAAAATAGAACTTGGGGACTCTATAATTTGACATATATCCCTTTTGTGGATGGATGACCATGTATAAATATCTGGGCACCACCTGCCACTCTTGCAGCATGCTGGCATCCTCACATCCATTCAGTATAAAATATAATTCTGTGAAGATTTTCATGCTTGACATTGGAATGAAGAATGCTGAAGTCCATTGCAGTATGTAACCTGATCTTCATGCCTCTTCTCCAAGAGATTCCATATTAGGTACTATAGATTTTATACCCCATTAATCTTTCGTGATGTGGTTCCATAGACAGCTCTGACATAGTGGTTATAACCTTTTCTACTATCTAGAAATAGTTAATGATCCAGATTCCAGTTATGCTGATGTGATGAGCAACTGGAGACCTATTTCTTTCACAAGTCCTGGCCTTGACTTAAGACAATTCAGACTCTTCTGTCATTTCTCCAACGTGTCCTGGCTTTGTCACCTGACTACACGTTTCACTTTATGAAACAGACAGAAGTCATTTTGTGTTCAGACTGGTGAAGAAAGTATTGTCCAAGAAGACCAAATATTCTGGGAATAAAACATATTTGTCACTTGAAAGACCTCGAGCAAATATCAAATATGAAGCAGTTTATGTACCTTTAAGTAACTTGTGTATGGCTTGAAACATCCTGAAATAAGTATATTATTTAATTCTTTAATGTTCTGTGTCTGATGTCTCTATACAGCTATGCTCACAGTTTTGTAATTCGTTTTCTTCAGTTGTTTATAAGACATCACATCAGATATTATAAGAGACTCTGTGTGTGTGTGTGTGTGTGTGTGTGTGTGTGTGTGTGTGTGTGTGTGTGTGTTTGTGTGCATGAGGGGGGGAGAAAGGGAGAGAGAGGTTAAACTAAGCAATAGTATTTGAGAAAAAGAAAACAAAGGTAAACATGTGCAAGTTCTCTGTGGACTGTCCTGTTAGTTAGATTTCCTTATATTAAGTCTCTGACTCAAAATAAATAAAATAAAATGAAAACAAGGCTAGAGATGAGTTCAGTGTCAGAGCAGTTACTGGTCATGCCTTAGGCTCATTGATTGCCTCTGGAAATGTTCAGTCTGTGGTTGCCTGACCCTTTGTCTCTTACGAGTCAGGACAACATTGTGGTGGGAGCATATGAAGAGGGAAAGCATTCACTTAATGTTCAGGAAGTAAAAGAAAAGGAGAAAGGAAGGAAGAAAATGCAAACAAGATGGAGGAGGAAGAAGAGACGTAGACAAAGATAGAGTTCACAGCCCTCCCTAGGAGGAGGCCCCTATAACCTACAAACTTCCCAAAGATCCCACCTTATTAAGGTTCTATCATCTTCTAAAAGCTCTACCCTGTGACTAAGCTTTTAACACACAGACCTCTTTGCTGTATTCTGTATCTGAGCTGTGTCCTGTACAAAGTTATAAAACTGAAACATTTCACAGATGTTGAATCTGGAAAACTATGATGCTCATTGTGTTGGCCAAGCCACTTCCTAAAACATGTACACCCTGTGAAGATAGCAGCACACTGTCCTGTATTCTGTCCCATCATTGCACATTAAAACCTGTTATCACAAGTACCTTACATGGCCCATGTAGTGATTATACCTCTTACAAAACCAAAATTGCTTCCAATATGCAAATTCATGCTATGGTCAAGCTGTGACTTTAAAAACTATTTTCTTTTTCATTCTTTGGAAATTTCATTTATTGTTCTTTCACTGTATTCTCTCCGTCTCCCTATCAGATTAAGGCTACATTTCTCACCCACCCAAATTTGTTTTATTTATTTAATTTTTTGTTGCTTGGTATTTTGTTTGTTTGCTTTTTTATATATCAGAATGATTTTAAGAGCCAGAGGCAGTAGTTAACCACAAAGAACATTTTCCTGGCACAATAGCACAGTTAAGCATATGGACCCCCATTGGTTGTAACAACATGCACAAAACTCGTGTAAGCTTCATCCAGCAAAATCCTAGAGTAGTTAGGGGAGTGGGCATGAAAGTCCATCCTAGCTGAGGAGCTATTGGGAATTGGTATTTATCTGGATGGAAGATGAAGTTTTTATTTAATAGTGTGGCCTATGGAGGATTAGCCAGGCTCAAGTGGAAGACACCCATGCATTTACAGGTAGCACTTAGTGATATTTTTGCTAAGATTTTATGTTGTGATTGTTGTTCAAGGTAGTCCCATATTGTATGTATTGGAGAAACACTCATATTGAAAAACTCTATTCATTAACAGTTCTTTCCTTTTGGTTTATCAGCACTCTTCATATGGCATTCTTATTTAACAAATAACTACAATTAAAAGTGTAATGAACAATGTTTCATTATCAAGATTATGATCATTTAGGAGTTTATCAAGAATAGTAACATACTTTCAGTCAAAACGCAGAAGGCATGTATGTTAGCTCTTAAAAATCTTCATTGCATTGAAAGTGATTTGTGTTTTGAAAATAATTTAGACTTTCAAAGGATATTATACACACTAAAATTAAATATTCCAGATATTTGTGGAATATTTAATCCTTCCTAGAAACATCCACTTATTTTTTTTTATATAATTAAAACAAAGAATTTAGCTATGACACATTCTTCATGCAAAACAAGGCTTAAATCCAACTCCTACCTCAGGTTAATTAAATCTCAGTTTTGACAAATTAGTTTCTAGCAATGAGGAACATGACTGAAATGCCCACATTAGCGTGTTGAATTGTTCTGGCTAAAAGTCTGAGAACTGGCTTTGCCTTGGCAACCTGTTGTGTGTTTCTGTTAATAATAAAGGTTAAGTATTTTCCACTTGGTAATTTGTAAAATAAGCAAAACTTATGAGAATTTTGACAAATATTTGCAAGAACACTAGATGAAAATAAGGCCACCACTTTTTCTCTTGAGTTTTAATTGGCTTACTTGCTTTCCCTGGACAAATAATGAACAGAGAAACTTTATGTTCCAGCATGAAAAAGCTTGTTATAATTATTTCAACAAAGTTAAAGTTAATGAGCCCTAGTTAATAATTAATCTCATACTTAATTATGAAAACACCGATATTAAAATAATAAAGCATCAGATAGTTGGGTAAATATTTTAGTTTTTTTTTCTTTTTGTGTTTGCTTTTGAGGTAGGCTATCATATTTTTCAGTTTGGCTTCAAAGAGTGGTATAGCCCCAAATTATCGTCTATTCTTGATCCTTCTGCCTCTTGCCTCCAACTCTTAAATGCTGAAACTGGACACACCACCATGGCCAGCTCAGTGGTGCTTAAGTCAACCTTACATACACTAACTATAGGAAATGGACCTATTCATCTGCTGGAGCCTCAGAGTAGCACAACACAGTTCTCTCCTAGGTGTTTGTGGCTTGTAGATATCGCAGTCTCTTAACCCTACTGGTATCTCAGGAATCATTTGTTCAAAATAGTGCCCTTCTATCCAACACTCTTCTTCTTTGCTCTTCCCCTTCTCTTCTTCTTCCCATCCTCTCTTAAATTAAAATGAACAAAAGAGAAATAAGCCCTTGAAGATGAAAAAATAGAAGAGGGAGAATCAGAGACAGCAGACATGGGAAGTAAGAGGGAGGCATAGAGACAAAGGGATATAGATACACACAGAAATATAAACAGAGAAGCAGAGAGTGAGAGATAGGCCATGGACAAAACTGAAAGTGACTGAGGCAGGATCACTTATTTTCTCTAATTGTTGACAAAAAAGGCATCTTCCAAGTGTACTAGTAAAACGAAAACATTTCCTCTCGTGATCAATAGAGCAAGATGGGATTAGATGAGTGAAGTTCACATTTCAGGAGGCAAAGACTAGTCAATTTCTTCTCGTGCACTGGGTCTAAATCATAAATTTAAAGTAGAGCTCAAAATATGCATTTTATGAGATCTTTCCTATTCTTGAAGTAAACACAAATAATTCTGCTTATATCCTGTATGCATACAATGCTATCATGCTTATCGGTGATGCCCATATTATACTGGCCATGACCACTGTCCCTTGGCAAGCATTGTCAGGAGATCATGGAAGTGAGTGCATAGCTTGTTTGTGATAAAAGTGGTTTCTCATAGCTTACTTCCTTCTCTGATGTGACTCATTATTTTGAGTGTTTTATCATTCTCTTTTTGCCCCAGTGTAGACCACAGCCCACTGTAACAAGTTCACAAAGTAGTAATTAAAACCTTGAAGGAAATGAGGAGTCACCAAAGACAAATGCAGCACTTTCCAGAGATTAAGACTTTCACCAGGAATTGCTGGAAACAGCTCTCTGGGTGTTAATGCCAGAGTCAGAACCTGTACCACACTTTCTGATTCTCATTCTAAGCAACAATTGTGATTAAAACAAACTGAAAACCACAGAAAGAGGTTATTATACATTTTGAACTTTCTATATGATACTGTTATCTATTATTTAACCTTTGATCAATTAAGTAAGTCCCCATTCATTATCATGCAGAAAAGTCTAATTAAATGCAGTGGGTCTCTCTCAATCTCTACCTCTCTGTCTGTCTGTCTGTCTGTCTCCATCTTTATCTCTCTCTCTCTCCCTCTCTCTCTCTCTCTCTCTCTCTCTCTCTCTCTCTCTCCTTTTATTCTCTTA
>NW_004949112.1:5366802-5369360 GCF_000317375.1 Microtus ochrogaster
CTCTCTCTCTCTCTCTCTCTCTCACACACACACACACACACACACACACACACATAAATACACACTAACACATACATGCAAATAATGAAATATTGAAAAGGAAATGATAGTATCTTCTACTGCAGTAGCTGCACCTTGAGGATTGTGATTCAGGAACTTTGGGAGACATTTAATTTCAGTGGAATGATAGCTTTCCTGTTACCAAAATACATATGAAATGCAAACTGAGAAACTCAGACTCAGAATGGTGAATATTTATTTGAAAATCTGGGTTCAGCTATTCTGGAAGCTTTTCATACCTAACCTCCACATCAGCCCCATAGTCAAGCTAGTGTCCACTGATTTATTACTTGGTTTTTCCTATGGTTTCACTTCTTTTTTTTTTAAAAAAAATATTTATTTATTTATTATGTATACAGTATTCTGTTTGTGTGTCTGCCTGCAGGCCAGAAGAGGGCACCAGACTTCATTACAGATGGTTGTGAGCCACCATGTGCTTGCTGGGAATTGAACCTTTGGAAGAGCAGGCAATGCTCTTAACCACTGAGCCATCTCTCCAGCCCCTGGTTTCACTTCTACTTGTTTGTTGCTATAGCTTGGATATCACTACTAAGTTGAGGTTGAAACCAGTTTGAAGATCCAAAAATCCTTAATGTCATGATGCAATCATGCAGTTCCTGCAAGTAACATATGGACTGAGACAGCTGTGTTTATAGGAATGTATATATGTATGCCTCTATATCTCTGCCCTTTTCTCTCTATGTGTATACGTGTGTGTTCACAGACACACACACACACACACACACATATACATAATATGTGTATACATAGATAAATTTGTATATATAAAATGTTTTATAATGTATTTATAATAATGTGTTACATATGCACAAACATATGAAAACAATTAAAGAAATAGAATGCATGACTTTTAATCTAATAGAGAACAACCAAGTTCACAAGAAGGGCTGGGGAAGAAAAGGGAAACTGATGTATTTATCTTGTAATTTCAATGCATAAAATAATAATGTCTACTAAAAATAATGTAAGCAAATATGCACTGTAGGTATCTTGAAAACGGGATTTGGTTATCACTGAGTATCTATAGGATAAAGAACAGTCCCTCCCAAATGTGCCAACTGCTGTGTGGGATCATGACGACTTCCTTAGTATTCCTTCCTCTTGCATGTCTTGTCCCTGATTACCTCTGATTTGAGAGAGATAAGGGCACCTCTAATATTTGCTTCAATGCAGGTCAGAGGTTTAGGCCATTGTCATCATGGCAGTATGCAGGCAGACATGGTGATAGAGAAGGAGTTGAGATTTTTACATCTTGATTTACAGGAAATAGGAAGTGGTCTTTCTCACTGGGCATGGCTTGAACATGTGTGAGACCTGAAAGCCCATCTTACAGTACCACACCTCCTCCAATGAGACCACACCTACTCCAAGGCCATACCAACCAATAGTGAAACTCCCTTTGACAGTCATTTTCTTTCAAACTGCCACAAGCATTTCCTGTTCCACATATATTTTGGATAACAATTCTCATCTGTAGGTTATCTCTGCATTTGTGATGGCTTTGTTTACTGTATAGCACTGAATTTAATACTGTCTTTCTTCTTTTTTATTATGCTGTTTTCAATCATTTGAAATCCTCAAAGATTTGTCCCTTCTGAGGTTAATTTGAAAATGGTACAACATAGGAGTCTCGTATTATTCTTGTCATGTGATATTACCACTGAAACCCAGAACAACTTCTTCATCTTCATATATCTGTGAGTTACAGCTTCAGTATGAAATCTTCCCTGTAGGCTGTTTTGAGCCCTTTTTCTAGATTTTTATACCTTCTAATTATTTCATGAATCTTTATAAATTTTGGCACAGAGAAGATCCAATGTATCTAGCTGCTGTCATTTTTCCCATAATGGTGGGCTGTAACTTGTAACTATGAGTCAAAATAAACCCTTTCTCCCTTAATTTGCTTCTGTCAGGTTTATTTTATCACAGAAATGGGGGAGAAAATAAGAAACCCAGGACTCCTACACATTGTTCTTTAAGACGTTTACATTTTGAAATGTTCTTCCTTAAGTAACTCGGCGCATCATTCTTTCTAAAATCTTTTCTTATGCTCCTTAACATTTTTCATGAGATTTTATTTTTCACTGCTATTAAAAAAGAAAATTAATCGAAATAGACTAGGGTCCCAAAAAGCCAGTACATGCAGTAGAAACAAGTCCCAGTGCCTTTATCAATGGCTTCTCAGTCAGCCCCCCATTGTCAGCCACATTCAGAAAGTCCAGTTTGATCACATGCTCCAGCTGGATTTGATGAGCTCCCATTACAACAGGCACACTGCCTCATTTGGATGCACAGCTTCCTGGGCCTGGATGGAGGAGGGTGTAAAGGCGTAAGTCACAAACAATGCCACAGCAGTTTGGAATTATGATTAATAGGGTAGTATTTATTTAAAGGGGAAAAAACTTACAGATCATTGTCCGCCCTCTGCACAACCAGGAAGGGAGTCTAGTCGCCGGCCGAGCAGGAAGTGAAGAGAG
>NW_004949112.1:5376300-5390443 GCF_000317375.1 Microtus ochrogaster
TGATGATTTATATTAAGCTGCTGGCTCCACGCACAAGACACAGGTCACAAGGCCCCCCGCCGCCAGGCACAAGCCGCGGCTTGCCCCAAGCCGAACTCACGGCCGGCAGCTGAGCGGGGGAAGGAGAGGTCCTAAAACCAACCAAACGCTGGGCGCCAAGTGAAGGCGTAAGTCACAAACAATGCCACAGCAGTTTGGAATTATGATTATTAGGGTAGTATTTATTTAAAGGGGAAAAAACTTACAGATCACCGTCCGCCCTCTGCACAACCAGGAAGGGAGTCTAGTCGCCGGCCGAGCAGGAAGTCAAGAGAGAGAGAGAGAAGGAAGTGGCCGCTTTTTTAAAGGGAGAGAGACCACGCCCCAATGGGCTGGTATCTCAGCGGCTATAGGCTGGAGGAGTGGAAGGACCTCCCGCAACAAGGGTGGGCCTTGGACTTCCCACAGGGCAGAGTTCCCTGCCTTATCTTAAAGAGGGTGGCAGAGGAAAGAGGGTGAGTGGGGGAGAGAGAGGGGAATGGGAGGAGAGGAGGAAGTGTAAATTTTTGAATGGAAAAATAAAAGAAATAACTTAAGATAAAAAAAAAAAAGAAAGTTAAATCTAGTGGTAAGGATGAGATAAGCCTAGTAGACTGAACTTCTGTGTAGAGACAGTTCAGGGCATTTTCTGTCTTCACTTTTGGCCTCTCTCAACCACAAAGCGAATCAGTTTTTTCTTTGTGAACTTTGGAGAGGGAGTTAGTTCTTAAACTCAAGGCCCCATATCAACTTTTGAAGGCTATGCTCTCTGAAGCCTTTCCACACCATGTTTTAATCATCTTGATAAAAGCTTTACTAAAGAGCTTCAATTTGAAATAATTTTACAATATTTATCAGAATACAAAATAATGTAAATATTATAAAATAAGTGAGATTATACATATGACTTATCAACACATGTTAAGAAAGTATTATAACTCAGCGAACCTTCAAGCCACACATGCCAAGGAAACACATAGGCTAACTCCAGATTTTCACCTCTCCCTCTGCTCCTCCAAGGCTCATCTCATGTGGTATAGTTTTTAAATCTCATGAGGCATGGCTTGAAGTACTGCCCTTGACATAAATCATCAGGTCCACCATGCTGTATGAGAGTCAGTCTATCTGCTGGAGCCTCATCAGAAAGCACTGGCTTTTCATCAGTGTCTACACCAGCTCTTAGAGTCCTTCTTAAGATCCTTCTGACAAACTGTTGTCTTCCCTATGACAAGTCTGTATCTCACAGACACCTTCATCCAGTATCTTCCCTTCATCTTCTGGGTTGCTTCCTGCAGTTTCTACAGCAGAACTCACTGTGTCACCTTGAACTTGAATGTTGTGGAGGTGGTTTAGCTCCTTACCCCAGTGTCACTTTGTTCTTGACAGCTGTTGCCATGGCTCTGTTCCTTAATTCACTGTGCCACCCAGGATGATAAGCTGTGCCGGTGGCTCTTTTCCATAAGCAGAACAGTACAATATCTTCTGTAAATCTTCGTTTCTCAACTTTTCTACCTTTGCTGACTTTCTTAGACAAGAAAGGGTCCTCAATCCTGATAGACTTTCTTATTAGGGATGACATGGGTACTCTTATCTATCCACATGACAGGCTGCTTTTCCAGACCAACAATGACAATATATTGCTTTCATACTCCTCTTGCCTCCAAGAATGTGCAAATTTTGGTTTCTCTATTTTTAAAATCATGACTTAACCAACCATTTATTTAGAGCCCTATACAAAGTTCAGTTTTTTAATTGAACTTAGATATTCCTTTTCTAATTTAAATCTAGAAACAGAACATGTTAATTATACTTAACCCTAGTGAGACGCTGGAACAATATGAAAATTGCTTCACCATGGTCCACTTTCTAGATGGACTCTAATGTCTACTCCCTCCTGATTAAATCCTAGATAAGCATCAAGTATCTCAATGTCATATCATTCTCCTGCTTCCACTGTGAGCTACTATAAAAAATGTTTGGATAAAATATTTTATCATGGTTGATACAAAACAATGCTGGGGTTGATGGGAGGATCCCACGTACAATAAGAAGTTGCAAATTTAGTCAGTTTCTAGAAAAAAACTTAGAAAAGGAGAGATGCATCTTGACATGAATTATGGAAACAATACATTGAGAGTTGCTAGAAAAATAAGTACAGGATTATTTACAAGGATTGGGTTAAGGTGATTTGAAGTTCATTAAGGTAAAATTAACAATAATAAGGACTAATTCTTTATTTTCCTTTTGGAAGGTGAATGCACACACAAAGTCACCATGTGTCTAATTAGAAAAATGAAAAAAAAATAAACAACAACAATGAACTGGAGGATATGAAATGACATAAGAGTTAAGACTTAAATTTTATATGAATAAAATAAAATAATACAATAATTACTACTTTTAAGTTGTTTGGGCTTATTTATGGAGACAGTTACCCAGAGGGATAAATAGATTTGAATTGGTCAGGGCAGGGGAAGATAACCTTTTATTCGTGTATGAGGAAAGATGGTTTATTTTGTTCACTAGAGAAAAATCTAATCATTGAAAAGTTCAGCTTTCATTTATATAATGGGAATACATTTTTACTGGAGGAAGAGTCAGAATTTATAGGTGATACCAGAGTGAAAGAAGTAGACTATCCAGCAATAATAAGTAAACATACAGGAAACATTTTCCTATCCTTTCCTCACAATTCTGCAAGAGAACACGAGAAAATGTCTTTTAAAAGTGTCACAATTCAGGCAATTATTTAGATGCTGCCAACTGTAATGGACAGTGGTAGACGTTATAGTCCAAACATCTAACTTATAGCCTCCAGCATTTCAGAGCATGCAAATGTTTCCTCTTAGAATTCCCCATCAGGCATACAATCTTACCTTACTGGACATCTGTTTCCTGTGATTTATGCCTTTAAGAGCAGTATTTCAGCTTCTAATCTACCTGCTTTCATATTGTGACCTTTACAGCAAGTAAAAGTCAAGTGCTCTGCTCTAAAGAGATTGGGATCCCTGGCTCCAAATATTCCACACTGTTTAACAGCCATCATACTCATGCCACCCCAAGACAGCCAGAGACGTCATACCAGTATGTGTGTGTGTGTGTGTGTGTGTGTGTGTGTGTGTGTGTGAAGAACAAGCCTGAATTTGCTACTGGCATCGCTGTGTTAGTATTTAAATGTAAAGTTGATGGTCCAGTCTCTTCTCAGTTTTTGCAGGTGCTGTAGTTACTGATACCATGTACAGTGTAGACTCTGTATGTTTGTAAAGATCACAGTGGTTTACCAACATGATGAAGTAGAAACAGAAGTCAAACTACACCCTAATGGGTTTTTATAATCTTTCTGAAATGTTGTAATTGATGAGATGAATTATTAATCAGTTCTGTCTTAGTCTATATATTTTATCTCATTTCACAAGAGTTATATAGAATAAGGGGATAAATAAGTGTTTTTAATTGTCCATTTCTATCTTCATAGAATGTATAAAATGAGACAAAATGACAGCACATTAAGGAACAAACTTATTCTCTTAGGTACTGTGGATGCTGAGGTAGGAGCATCTCTATCGCTCATGAGTTCAAGACTTCAAGATACTCCTGTGCCATACTGAGGTCCTATCATCAAACACACACACACACACACACACACACACACACACACACACACACACACTCACATGCACACAAGCAAAAGGAGGGAGAAAAAGACAGGGAGATACATACACATGAAGAGAGGAAGACAAAGACAGAGTGACAGAGGCAGAAAGGCAAAAGGGGGTCCCCGAAGCAGCATCTCTGACACTGGGTCAGTATATCTACAATTATAACTACAGTCTTATGTTTTAGGAAAGATCCTCTAGGGATTTTGTCAAGCTCTTCATTCAGAAAACTTATGAAATTAATAAAGTATTGAAATTTTCAGGAGTAAGTCTTCAATCACATTGACCATTGGCTGTAAGGAAGCTTGAATGGACACTTTCAAATACATTATTTTCTCAATAATGTATTTCATTTATATCTTTAACTTGGATACTTTGGGGGAGTTCAGTATACATAAAACTTATAACCTCCATAACTTAGACATATCCTCCAAAAATGAGCAAATATTTAGGTAAAGATTGAGTTAGAAAGCTTCTGGATGCAGTATCTTGTTGATGGATAATAAAAGAAATTAGTTAAGAATTCAGGCACATCGACTTTGTTGAGTCCCTATAGGAGCCCTTACCCATTGGGAGGAGGGGATGGGGGTAGGTTGTGTAGTAGGTGGGGGATGGGTGGGTGGGAAGGGGGGTAGGAGAGAGAACTTTGGTTAAATGTAAAATAAACAAAACAAAAGAATTTAGGCATGAAGTTGCTTTGAAAATTTTCTTCAGTCAAACACAGATTGACACCTAAAAGCTTGAGAACTTCTTTCCATCTAATCTCTTTCCTCCATAGCCCCATCACACTCCAGGCTGTTGTCAGCTGGCCTCCAGAGCCTTGCTACAGCCCCATCTCCACTCTCTGTGCCCTTGCTTTGTATTTTTCATTGCCCATTCTGCATTTCTATTCTCCACATCTGATGCGACTCTTGTAGAAGTTCAAACATATCACATGTACCTGTTATCAAAGTCCTCATCAGATCACTTTTGGTTAAAGATAAACTCCTTAATTTTCCTTTAACCACCACATAATCTTTTTCACAATTCTACCTTCCTGATTCACTTCCAGATATTAACCTATGATTAAATCATAAATGTCATAGTAGATATGTATCCTTCTGTTACAGAGAGCAACAACTGTAAAACATTACTTATGATAAAAAATTTCAGTAATTTGTTATTTTAGTATTGAGTATCATGAACTAATAAATTTATCTTATTAAACACTACTTACTACTCAAAAGTAAGTAACAGGCAGGAAAATTGTTACACAAACTATTTAAAGCATTAACTAAAGTAATTTTGAATAAGTACTTTATGTCTAGAATATGTATATCTAGGATATGTCATATTCACAACTTTAAAATATTTGTTTAACCACAGATGAATGAAAGACTAGCCCTTCTCTTTTTAATGCTTATTTCATTCTTCAAGAACTTCATACATGAGTAATATATGCACACACAAGGCTGTCTCTCTCACACACACAGGAAGGCTGAGTGTGGGGAAGGAGGTGTGATTCTTGCGGAATTTCAAACATATCACACATACCCATTATAAATAAGCTTCTTTATCAACTTTAATAATCTTTTTTTTTTTTTACAAGACAGGATTTATCTGTGTCACGGGTCTAGTTGTCATGGAACTAGTTCTATAGGCCAGGTTGGCCTCAAACTCACAGAGATCCTCCTGCCTCTCCCTCCTGAGAGCTTGGGTTAAAGGCATGCACCACCCAGCTAACTTTAATAATCTTTATTGTTTTATCTTCTTTCTGTAGAAAACATATTCATTTATGGAGGTCTGCCCATAAAAATTATCTTTTCATGTTTTCACCCTTAAAATTGTCCATCCTTTTCTAAAATTTCACCATTTATTACAGAGAATTTTCTCTTTAAATAGGTGCATAGATGTTTTCCCATATATCAGTACAGTCATTTAAAGAAAAAATATTTTAAAAAGTCAATAAGAGAGGAGTTTGATTTCAAGTGTCCTGGGTTCAAATCTCTCAGACAAAATAGCTTGTCTGAATATTATCACACATGATTGATTTGAATACTTTTTCTAGTAGCTACAAGAACCTTTCATAATATTGGAGGTTTATCCTTTCCTAGGATAGCTGGTTTCCTATAGTGCTCTTCACAACATCCCATTAGGATGAATTAAAGCTGTAAGTCAAAGGATTCCAATACAAATAGAAAATTGCATTCTATATCCCATGATTTCCACCACTTTTTATTATGTACCTGATGCTAATAGCTGTAGGCATTGGGGATTTCAAGGTGAACTCACTGTTACTTCTGCAAAGAATTGGTTTCTTCCGTGCTCAAATCTCCAAAACATCAACAATAACCTCACTGAACCATGTCCTTTATCATTCATGTGCATGTCATTTATTTGCTCACATTACTACCCTGTGGTCCTAACCTACACAGTCTTAGAATAGAGTAGTATTAGTGCATTAAATAGTATTTACTATGCTTCTATTAAATATGTTGTGATAACCTTGCTTTTACGTGTCTGATAATCATTAAAACACTACCTATACCCATTGAATTAATACCTGAGTTTTTTCATACTGAATCTCTCAATATGAAAAAACAAGTTAGGAGAAATACTTAGGAGAAATTAGATAAACACATCAGATCGTTGCTGCCAACTATGGTGCTTTAAAACTTAATATGATGTTTGTTTTTATTCTTTTGAAAAAAAATCATCAAAACCACAATTTGAATAATTATATGTAACTGGAGGTTTCATCTCAGTGAATGAAGAGTGTCAGCAATGTGTTGGCTCACCATCCAGGAGCTGAAAATCAAACCTGAGTCCCATTGAAGAAAAGCCAGTGCTCTATTTTTTTTTTGTGCATGTACATGGGTCTTTATTATATTGCTGCATGCACATTTTATATCACATAAAAGCTTTTAAGATTTTTTAGAAAATTAAATTTCTTAGTAGAATTTTTTCTATTGAGCTCTACATTTTTCTCTTCTCTCCTACCTTCTTCTCCCCTCTCCCCTTCAACCCTCTCCCAAGGTCTACATGCTCCCAATTTATTCAGGAGGTCTTGTCTTTTTCTACTTTCCATGTAGATCAGATCAATGTAAGGCTCTCTTACTGTCCTTATTGTTGTCTAAATTCTCTGGGATTGTGGTTTGTAGGCTGGTTTTCTTTGTTTTATGTTTAAAAACCATTTATGTATGGGTACATGTGATAATTGTCTTTCTGGGTCTGGGTTACCCCACTCAAAATAATGTTTTCTGGCTCCATCCATTTGAATCTGTAAAATTCAATTTGCCATTATTTTTTCTGCTGTGTAGTACTCCATTGTGTAAATGTGTAAATGTACCACATTTTTCTTATCCATTCTTCGGTCAAGGGGCATTTAGGTTGTTTCCAGTTCCATTTGATTAGTATATTTTTCCCAACTCTTTGCTCTAAGGCAATATCTGTCTTTGAGGTTGAGATGTGTGTCTTATATGTAGAAGAATGATGGATTCTGTTTTCATATCCAATCTGTTATCCTATGCCATTTTATAGGTGAGTTGAATCCATTTCCATTAAGGTATATTAATGACCAGTGATTGCTATCTCCTGCTAATTTAGTTTTCATTGTTGGTGATGTTAATATATGTGTTCTCTTCTTTGGGATTTGCTGCTATGAGACCATTAATTGCCCGTGTTTTTGTTGGTGTAGCCAACTTCCCTGGTTTTGAGTTTTCCTTCTAGTATTTTGTGTAGGGCTCGGTAGCTAGGTATTGGTAAAGTCTAGATTTGTCATGGAATATCTTGTTTTGTCTTTCTATGGTGATTGAAAGTTTTGCTGGGTATAGTAGTCTGAGCTGGCATCTGTGGTCTCTTGATGTCTGCATAATGCTTGACCTTCTGGCTTTCATTGTCTCCAAGGAGAAGTCAGGTGTGTTTCTGATAGAACTACCTTTATATGTTACTTGGCCTTTTTCCTTTTCAGCTCTTAATATTCTTTCTTTACTCTGTATGTTTAGTGTTTTGATTATTATGTGGCAAGAAAACTTTTTATTTGGATCTAATCTATTTGGTGCTCTGGAAACTTCTTGTATCTTCATAGGCATATCTTCCTTTAGGTTGGAAATGTTTTCTTCTATGAATTGTTAAATATATTTTCTGTGCTATTGAGTTGAACTTCTTATCCTTCTTCTATACCCATTATCCTTATATTTGAAAGCCAGTGCTCTTAACTGGTTAGCCGTCTCTCTTACTCCCCAACAAAAATAATTTTTAAATCATCAAAATCATTAGAAAGTACTTTCAAAGATTTGTTTCCACATGTAATTTGCCTAATTTCCACAATACAGAGAACATTAATCTAAATCTAATTGTTAGAGGTAGAGGCAAGCAACTAATCACAGAAAACAGCCTGTCTGTTGTAGCATTACCAGTGAACAAGAAATTTGGAAGCTTATGCAACAGGATCAGATATTCTAGGACATCCTGGGCTATAGAAAGAGTATCAGGAAAGCCCATGATATATATTAAACCTTATCAAAATATTTAAAAGTACCTAAAAAATCATGAGAAGCAATGCCATTTTAGATATATTTATAGACAGATTTGCTATGTTTGATAACTTAATTTTAAAGTAAATATGATGAACTGTTTTATATTTCAAAGTAAAGTATTTTATATCCAGCATCCATATCTGAAATAATACCAAAAATATCCATGTAATGTTTTGTAAATCATGTGGGAAAAGTATACTAACACTCACTTGAAATAAAACATAAGAGTTCACCAAAATTTTAAGTGTAACTTAGGAAGAGACCACCGCCGTATGTAGAAGTACGTGAGGCTCATGATCAGACGTCTTCCAGGGATGTGAAGTAAGTACGTGAGGCTCATGACCAGACGTCTTGCCCATCCTTTCAGCCACAGGATGATTGTCACCTGATCAGAGGAAGATGGCCCTTTAGCCACATAAAACTTTTAATGGGTGAATATATGTAGCAATTTCCTCTAAAGTTAGACATCACATTTTGGAGGGATGTAAATTAGACTCTAAAAGTCAAAAAAAAAAAAAAAACCTACAAGACCCTTGAAATGATTCACAAGTCTCAGGAAATCTTGAAATTTAAGATTTACATATTCCCTGCCCATGGTGAGATCCACTGTTGTCCATCTTGGACATTTGTGGGGAGCTGCAGGGACACAGCTTTCACTTGTCATCACCCATGATGGGATGGGGTTTTGGTGATACTGACACTTTTAACCACCCATGCTCTTCTTAGTAAAGGCTAACCTACCCTGTAAGCTAATCTAACAAACTCACTGATTCCTTAAACTAGGCATCCATTGAACTTTTTCTTTGATCTCTGTCTTCTTTTCACTACCTGAAGAGAGTAGATATTTGTTCAAATCTCCTGAGAAAAACTCAGACAATAAAAGTTTTGTTTTTCCTCTTATAATTTATTAGCTCTTCAGTCTAACATTGAGTACCAAATGATCTTGCAAGCCCCCTCTTCGCAGAGCTGGTCTTGTGTTTTGGATACTTTTAGATCTCCTGCTTCAGGGGTGAGAGAAGAAATCTTGCTCAACACTCCTATGTTCTCTTGATATTGTACACACAATGTAACGTAATGGGAGGTAGTTAGCAAAAGATAAAGTAATAATAATTAATCATCTATATTTAACCATTATTCCAGTAAGTATTCCCAAGACCTTGTAATCAAATTTTAAACAAAATTCTATGGCACATTATGTTGGAATCAAGCATAATAACCCGTATATACTTACTTCAATGTATAGTCAATGACTTAGAATTGTCAAAATAACTCTAAAAAGTATGGTATTTGACTATTAAATGTGATTTTCTTACTGTCCAGATTAAATTGTGAAGTCAAAGTGGAGAAAGAAAGGAATGGAATTGTGTGGTGGGACTAATCACATTCTGTGCTTCCCACAGTTCACAAATGTGAAATGAGCCATCCATTGTGCACTTGTCAGTCATATGCATTTTCACTTGTCTGTAATTCAGTTCACAAAGAATTTAGAATGTTGTGCTCATTAGTTTGGTCACTGAACATCCTGTGAGTACCTAAAAATGCTACGTGGCACTCAAGGTGTTAAATCTACATCAGTGTCTAAGAGAAACTTCCATTCTAAAGGATATGAATACAGAAACAAATCCACACTGAACACTTTAGGTTCACTGGAGAAAAAATGAGAAGGTAGAGAAAAGCTTCATTCATTTTCTATATCTGTGATAAAACAACACAAACAAAGGCAATTTATAGAAGGAAAGAATTATTTAGGGAAGCAGCTCAGAGCTCAGATTTTGAGCCACAAACAGGAAGCAGAGAATACTAACAGAAAATGGTGTAAACCTTTTGAAACCTCAAATGCAACTTCCAATGACAAATCCTCCAACAAGGCCCCACCTAATCCTTCCCAAACAGCCACCATCTGGGAACTAAGTATTTAAATGCCAGGTAATGTGAAGATATTTATGATTTACCCACCACAGTAGACTTTTGAGTGATGATGCCATTTTATATAATAATAGGATATGAAGGAAGTCTTCCTTAAAATCAAAAATCAGCATGCTAATGAATTGGGTGTGTATCTCACATAATTTATAAATTGATTTAAATGCTGGTGTGGAATTTATTCATTTTATTTAGATAAAGTAATATATATATATATATATATGACATATATATTCTCCAGGATACATATATGTGATACTTATTAAATATATATTATATATAATAAATGTATAAAATAACGTATTTTTAAATATGTGAATTTTGCATTCATTTGTTAATATAGCCTCAAAATGGAGAATAATGTATTGATACTTTAACAGTGATATCAAATCAGAAGAAACCCTAAGAAGCCCTGCTGATAGGACCATCATTGTCATATGTATTTATACACACTTGGGGCATCACATGACTACAATTAGTGATTAAGGAAATGTCAGCAGCTAAGTAAGTCATAGCACAGCATGTAAAATGTGAGGCAGTGGTCGCTGAAGAAGTATGCCTGCTTGCTTTCTCTGCTCCAAGTCCTTTTGGTATGGAGTCTGCTCCCTGCATCCTCACAGCCTTGAACCGACAGACTGCAGCTGCTGGCGTTCTGGAATGCAGCTTGCTGGGAGTTTCTTTCCTCAGCAGGACACAGAAACTCTGCCATAGTAGTGAATTGGGCCTCCCACTCAAGAACAGCATTTGACAGCTGCAGAGGCGGTGTCCAAATATTTATACAGCTCCCAGTCTCCAAAAAAAAAAAAAAAAAAACACAAACACACTGTGTTCAATAAATTTAATTAGCAGGTTGTCCTTTAATTTGGTCTCTTAACAATCTGTCACTGTTTTCCTTAAAATAGCATTCTAAAGGAATAAAAATTGAGTCACTTAGCTGTTCTCCATTCCAGTGGTTCTAAAGGAACTATTTTTATCAATAATATGAAAATTTCCCAATAATCCATCAATCAATGTTGACTATTCATTCAAAATATAATAATAAAAATTAATGTATAGTGAACTTGCATGCATATAAAACACATATACTAATGTAAATATATGTGGCATATTTTAAACATATACATAAATGTAATATACTATACAATATATAAATGCATGCACACATTGTACATATAGCCTTGGTTACATTAACTTATTTTTACAATGATTATGAAAGATTCAAAGATAGTACACAAAATTCCAGTTTTTCTGTGGAACCATCGATTAGCTCCTTAGTTCTAGGACACAGGCCAAGGAGTGATTACAGTCAGTTTCTGTGGCCCAGGTTGAACTCTCTTCTGCTTCTTTTGAGCTATGTGGCCGTGGGTTCCTGCTTCCATTCTCCTCTATCTCAGAAACCTCTTCTGTACAATGAGAGTGGCAACCACATTGACCTCAGTGCATGGCTGACATGATTACTAGGACTTTGCTTGGCCCCGTAAAAGTCCCATAAACATTGCCTATTTCTGTTCCTATTGCCTATTCATTGAGCTCAGAGCAATTGCATTAGAAACAAGAATGGTGTGTATTACCCTTTAGAAGAAGTAAATGAAGCTGCGCCTGGCATTTCATTTAACCAACACAATTAGTTGTAGCAATTAAGGCTATATCTGTGAGTATCAGAAAGCCCTGTTAATCTTCAAACAACTGAACTGCTTTCCTGTCCTACTGTAATTGGGGAGATTTGCTGTTTCTAGCCTGTGTTTAGCCACCTGGCTGTGTTGTCAGAGAAGATGGCTTGAACTCTAGCAGTTTCAAGACAGCTGGTTCTCAGTTACAAATCAGAGAAGCATTCAAGGATGAGATGGAGCTAGGCAGGGTAATACCTCTACTTTCTTGCCTTTTTATTGAGAAACCAATTATATCCCTGAATTCCTGCTGGGCTATTGCTGACATTTCTCTAGTATTGTCTATGTTGGGAGGTTATTCCTGGCTGCAAGATGTTCTAAAATAGCCAAACAGGACCTCATTTTCCCCAACAAATTCAAGGTAATATTAATAGGAACAAATATAGGAATGATATACAAGGTAATGTTTTATTGTCTTTTGTAATAGCTATCATAGGAAACATTATAATTTGGTTAGAGTTTCCTGTACTCATCTTATAGTCTAGTATTTACTGTTTAATATTGAATTGCCTTCGGGACTATGGTGCTGCAAACTTTTCATTGCTTAGTTCCTGTGAAGCTTAATGAGGGGCTGATGTAAAGAGATTTTATTTTGTATGCAAAATTTTTATGTTTTTTTTTTTTTTTAAAAAAACATAAATAGGAGTTGAGCAACTTGAGAGATTGGCCATCACTGCTCATTCAGGAGCTCTAACTGGAATGGATTTCCATATTTTTCTCAAACATGCACAATTCATGTCTTCCTCACACACAGCCTTTGCGACCATTCTTTCTTTAGTATTTGAAGATTCTACAAGCCCAGGTCTCCACTGTCACTGCCATTTCCTCAGGCCTGATCCTCCTTGAGGCAGCTTTTCAGGCTCAGTGCCTTTTCAAATATTCCTCTAATTCATCAACCATGCTATTTGTTGAGTTTATATTTTTAACATTCTTCCTGTGAACCTGCCTCACATGTTTGTATAAAATCAGACATATCCAACATTCTAGTACCCCTTGCTATTTGCTAATTTATTCTGCAGTTCTCTTAACCTAAAACAGAACTAACCACAATTATTTAATATATGTTAAACAAATAGAAAACTAATTCCCTTCTCCTCTCCCTATTATCTAAGTCTTCTTATGTAAAGAAATAATAATGAGAAAATATTATTTAAGATAGAGAGCTGGGTTAGGAGTTTCTTAGAACAAGATAAATTATTTACTAAATCAAAATGTTTATAATATCTAGATAAAGTTGATTGATCATTCCATCTGATCAATTGGGAAATTATATAGAGCTTGTATTCTGATATTACACATAGCTTGAATAGGCATCACAACTCGGGATTTTGAATGAAAACATTTTATCAACATCCTCTATATGTTCAGATCTCAATGTTTTTGCATCATGAGACTTGCTTGCCTATGCTTCTCTAAGACATTACATACCAATTTTAAAGACTTGTTCAGAAAATTTAATTATGTGTATGTCTGTGTGCATGTGTGTATCTGAATTTGATTGCAGGTACTGGCAGAGGCCAGAAGAGAGCGTTTGATGCCCACTGGAGTTATAAGTGGTTGTGAGTCACTTGATATGGGCACTGAAATGAACTAAGATTCTCTGAAGAAATAGTATATGCCCTTAATCATTGAGTCATCTTTCCATGGTCCAAATATCAATTATGAAAGCTAATTTTTTTCTCAGTTTAACAAAAATAAGGAAATGATTAGAAGTGTTATCTCACCAAAGAAGACATACTGAAGAAATATCAGTGTATGGCATGATGTTCTGCAACGTGTCTTCTGGAGTAAACACTAAGAGAACACTTTGTGTCAGCTCAAGAGCATTCTTCTGCAGAAGGTGAATGCAGATTCCCCAGGACACCAAATGCTACCGAGGATGGAGGGTGAAGAGCCACACCCAGTGTTGATGGGACTGCTATATGGTGACTCAACTTTGATGGGGCTTGGCCATTTACATTACTTTGTCATAACAGCTAGATCTGATATCTGATGGTATTTACTCAGAAGGGTTTAAAATTTATGTATTCAAAGGACTGAATATAGAAATTTATTCATAATTGACTAAACAGAAAACAATGTAAATGACCTCCAATCTGTATGTGGATATAGAAATTGTTTTTGTTTAAGGTGGAATATTGATGACCAATACAATTTGGAAGTATCAAATCATGAAAGACAAAAAAAATGATAACCTCACATGCATAAGTAAAAGAACAATCTAAAAGACCAAATAATGTAAGATTTAAAATTGACATTTTCGCCCTGTTTAGGTACTGAGGAGTTCCATCTGGATGGGTAAGTATGTGCTATCCAGGGGCGGATTGTCCCGGAAGAGAGCACAAACCCCCCTCCCCCAGCT
>NW_004949112.1:5393624-5399274 GCF_000317375.1 Microtus ochrogaster
TATCCTATAGGAATACTGATGAATATCTTGCATATCACCATAGAACCTTCATCTGGTGATGGATGGAGATAGAGACAGAGACCCACACTAAAGCACTGAACTGAGCTCCCAAGGTCCCAATAGTGAGCAGAAGGAGGGAGAAGATGAGCAAGGAAGTCAGGACCACGAGGGGTGCACCCACCCACTGAGACGGTGGGGCTGATTTATTGGGAGCTCACCAAGGCCAACTGGACTGTGACTAAAAAAGCATGGGATAAAACCGGACTCTCTGAACATGGCAGACAATGAGGCCTGCTGAGAAGCCAAGGACAGTGGCAAGGGGTTTTGATCCTACTTCATGTTCTGGCTTTGTGGGAGCCTAGCCAGTCTGGATGTTCACCTTCTTAGATATGGACTGAGTAGGGAGGACCTTGGACTTTCCACAGGGCAGGGAACCCTGACTGATCTTTGGACTGGAAAGGGAGGGGGAGAGGAGTGGGGGGAGGGGTGAAATGTGGGAGGAGGGGGAGAAGGGTGGGAGGAGGGGGAGGGAAATGGGAGGCTGGGAGGAGGGGGAAACTTTTTTTTCCTTTTCTCAATAAAATAAAATAAAATAAAATAAAATAAAATTGACATTTTCAAAATGGCACTATGACAAAACTAAAGAGATCAGTTGTTGCCAGCTTTGGAGGTTGTAAAGAGTGGTTAACACATGACACATCCAAGTTTCCTTAAAGGACCTGAGCATGGAAATGGGACAGACATGTGATACCCACAGCATTCAGCTAAAAGAGCTGTCCTGTGATGTATTGTCATGAGAGATACACATTATTATTCTGACAAGGGTTACCTTTATTCCTGAATTTTCCTCTTCTCAATTTACTGTCCAATGACCTTCTCTTTGCATCTAGGTTATACATCCCCATTTCCACATTGCATTTGAAATCTTGACTCCCCATAACTATACAACACACTGAGACCATCCATGAAACCATCAGGAAAGACCCACTGAATGGAGCCCTCCTCAGAGCATTAACAAAGGATAGGATGTTTTCCTTTCACAACCACATATTTATTTTGTCCTCTTTGTTCATTAGCATATTTAATAAGCAGAAGTCAAAAATACCTAAGAATCCTATTTAAGTCCTAAGAATCAGAATTTTTATCAAAATTTTATTTCTAATGGCTTTTTATAATTGTTAGCATAAATCTTCTAGGGGAAATTTAGTTTAGGAAACTTGATGAAAGGTAATTATAATACTAATTGGCCATAGCTAAGCTGGAAAGCATTCAGCTTTTTTAAAAAATATACAAAAAGGCTTTATGAATGAAAATAAACCCTTAACTGAGAGATACAATGTGTCCAAATTTGTGTGACCTGTGTGACTCGTGAACGGGAACCAGCTATTTATTTATTATTGGCTGGCATATGAAGGAAACACTCCCAGAACACAGTGCCAACACCGATGCCCAGAACCATTCGTCACTCTCTTGTTTTGGTTGGAAGCCTCATCTTTAATGGTTGAGCCATCTCTACAGCTTTCTTGGTGTTCATTTTATCTCATATGACAGGTTCATAGTTTCCATGGTTGATTTTACTCATCATTTGATATGAATATGATTTGAATATTAAGACACAATAATGAGAGAAACTATCAATTAACGTAACTTTAAGAGTGGTAAGACAATATTTTTATCTCCTTGGTATGGACCTTAATAATCATAAAAAATATTACCTAGTCCTTATTATGATTATTTAGTGGAGAAGTTTCAGGCAGCTTTACTTTCTGTTATTTAATTTTCTTAACAAATATCTCTCTTAAAGTCTAGGTTAGGAATCATGAAGCTCGTGCTGACTTTCAGAAATCCTGAATGATTCATTGATTGCTGGTTTCTTCATGCTCTTTGACAACTAGCTCAAAGTTTATGTGTGCCTACTAATGGATGCCTCAGGGTGGCAAGGCAATAGCATTTATTGATGAAACGTCTAAAGGTGAAAAATTCAGTTACAATTTGTTGTGAGATTCTAACTAGAGTTGGTTTTATCCATCACAGTCGACAAACAGTTTCATTTGTTTTGTCTTGTGAGCCAGTGCACTAAAGGCAGCTATCACTGGAGGAGAAGCTTCAGTGGTAGATTGTAGGTTCTTCACAGATGTCCAGATGGGACAACAGGAGTAGAGAGCTCCTCTCCGGGGCTTCCTTACCAGACTGAGCATAGCTTTCCCCAGGGCCACATGCATCTGTATCTTTCTCCTGCATAGGCACGGCCTTCCCAGCCTCATAAACTGCTGGGGTCAACATCACTATCTCTACTCTAAAGTTTAAGGATCTGAACGTCAAGATCTCATGAGACGCATACAAGATTTTAAAAGTAAAACATGGTAGCATTTGATTACCATGGCTCCCATTTCATTGTGCATCTATAGATTCATTCTGAAGCCTCATTGGTGCTAAATCTATTTTCTTAACCGTAATATAGTCTTGTTTTTTTTCTTTTACCCACTAAACTTTCTATTCCTCGCATTCCCACAGAGATGGATTAATGAAATTCATGGCTGTCATTGCTGCCATCATGCTTGTCCTCACTCACACTTTGGTTTTCTGATTTCCCATGATGTACTTTCAGAGCTGCCACTGGCATCATCTTCTAAGTTCTCCAGATGCACAGTGAGAGCTCAGTTTTGTACTGGGAAGTATGATAACCTAAGGTTTCTTAGTGGCTTCTCTGGATTCCTCCCAGCCTCTCTAACAGGTCATTGCTAGGGAGACATGACACTTTGTTCTACTCCATCAGTTTTCACAAAGGAAATGAAAATTGAATGTCATGTTCACCATTATCTCACATCCTTTTCTCCCTCCTACTCCCCAATGCTCTTGTATATTACCTGGCTGTCACTATGGCAACCTGCTTCTCCATCCCATCCTCTAGCTCCTTTATACTTGTCATCTGGATAAATATTTGTTATCATTGGTAGTTGTAAATTTCTATTTTTCTTTTCTTTTAAAATTAAATTTATTTATTTATTTTACATCTCAACCACAGTTTCCTTTCCTCCCATTCCCTTTCCCTATTCCCCTCAGCAACTGATAGAAACAGATGCAGAGACCTACAGTCAAACATTAGGCTGAACTCTGGGAATCCTGTTGGAGAGAGAGAGAACAGGTTGTAGTAGTTAGAGGGGTGAAGGACAACACAAGAAAACCCACAGAAACAACAAACATGAGCTCACAGAGTCTGAAGGGAAAATCAGGAAGCCAGCGTGGCCCTCTCCACATATATGATACTTGTATTGTTTCATCTACTTGTAAACTCCTGTCATTATACATAGAGTCACCATTCTTCATCCATCTCCTATTTGAAAACCTACATTGAAACAATCATCTGCATCAATTAAGCTTCCTGGTTTTGCTTTGAAATATTACATGTATTATTTATCTGGAGGCTTGTTAAACTATATTTGAATGGCATTTAAACCAGAGTCTGCCTTCAGTAATGAGTTTACATCATTTCCTTGAATATTTACTACTATGATTTTATTTGCTATCAGTGTTTGGGGAATTATAGGATGATTCAATTCATTTACTTTGTTTCATGTTAGTGGTATTATGAAAAATTCTTGAGTGCTCACTTCTTAATGTGAACATTTGAACTAATTAGTTAAGGAGAAAAATCTCCTAAGATTGTAAAATTTAAACAGAAACCTAGATACACAAGGTATTCCTTTACAGTCTGTGTGAAACAGTCAAGTTTTTCTCGCATCTTATAACTTTTAGTTTCCTTATCTGTAAGTTAAAAACAAGGCTGTCTACAAGCGTGCTTCACTGTATAGTGTAGAGTCAGATAGCAGGAAGGAACATGTTTACAAAGTACAAAGTGTTGCAGTTATTATTTGACCAATATTCTATAGTTATTACACAAAACATTAAGAAATAATTAAAGTTAACAAATATTTATTAAATACATATTATGACCCAGGCTCTATTATTGGCACCAGCAATATGACAACAATCACATGATTGGCATGATAGATGCTTGTCACTGTTGTTTCTTTGTTTTTAATATTTCAGGAAATTACTGCAAAGTAGGTAGTTAAATAAAGTAAAATTCAATGATACTATGTGTTATAGGAAAATAAAAACAAATACTAGTCTCATATACATGAACAGCTACATTGAATTTGGGAATTTCTGAGGTGTTAAAGGAGAGGTTTATGTCCCTGCCTTCTAATATCCAGAAGCTGCCTGCTTCTCTGTGCCCTCTGCATCCTCAGATCAATCATGTTGACTTTCTCACTAATATACACCTAGGTTCTGACAGGTAAGCCTTTGGTTCCCTCTGTCCCTCATAAGAACCCTGTGATCACACTATATATACCCACATGGTATCACATGACCACTTCCTGTGGAGTCAGCTGATAGCCAGCCTTAGTTCCCCCACACAATCTAACTCACTTTCCATATAAGTCACATCTTCTCAGATTTCAGGGAATTAAGTTGGGATATTTTGTGAAACACCCATTTGCCTACCACTGACTCAACAGAAACTGGTAATGTTTTTATTTTCTGTTTTTCTATGAATCTGTGTAATATACTGTATCAACTATTTGATAAAAAACAAAGTTGAACTAAAGTCATTCATCACTATGTGATTATAAACATTCATTATTAGCCATGTAGATATGTATAAGCTTTAATAATACTTTTTAATTACTGAAAAATTCCCCTGTATTGCTTATACTTATATTTTGTTGAGTGCCAGAGAGGAATTTTTGTAGATTTTTATTTTCTGAATAAATTAATAATAAAGAGGCAGGAGGTTATTTTTAATGTCATCAAACATATAATTGAACAATTCAGAGATTTTGAAATCTATTTTGGGATCAGCAAGGTAGATCATGATCCTCAGGTAAAGGTACTTGTCAAACCTGAAGACCTCGGTTTGATCCCCAGGGTCAATACAATGGCAAGAAAAAACTGATTCCCAAAAGTTGTCCTTGACCTCCACAGGTGTAACCAACACATACATTGAGCACCTATAAAATAAACATATAAATAATACATGTTTAGAAAATTTTGATTTAGAAACTGAAATCTGTTTAGTTTGTAAGATTACACATATATCAATTACATAAAAATATTTTCCTAGAATTCCATTAGATCCAGAGTGAGTAAGTATACTTATATCTGTATAAACCAATTTGTTTGTTATTTCATTTTTGTAAGCAGCATAATAACCAGGCTAGCTTAATATGAAACAACAAATTTTAATGAAGGGAAAGCTTACAACACCAGGGATACAGCGATGAGCAGGAGATACAAAAAAGAGAGCAGCGGGGCTCATGCTCACCAGATTTATATGGAAACATTAGCCAGAGGCAAACACACCCTCTAAAGGGCTGGGCTATCCCTACATCTCCCCCTTTTGTCTAAATAAGGCAGAACTAAACCAAATGCAACTATATACAATAATAAGAAATAATAAATATAACAAACAATATTGAGAACAAAAGTTTTGGTAAACATTCTATCTCAAAGAGTCTAAATAATGTAGAGAGTAACTACAATTATATAATCTTCAACTCCATCAAAGATCTGAGAAGGGAATTAATATTACTTAACAAATGAGAGATATTCAAAATGTGCAACAAATGACAGAGACAACTGACTA
>NW_004949112.1:5399374-5400153 GCF_000317375.1 Microtus ochrogaster
AGGTCCTTTGCTCAGGAACAGTTTTCTGCTCCTACACTAAAGCTACCCACCCAGAGAGGTGAGTGCCTGCATACCGGGCAGGCCTCAAGGACCCCCAAAAGGGAGCCAGGCACCTTCAGCTTGTGCTCCAGGGGTGCCTGTGCTCTCCTGGATCTCGCCCTGCCTGTCTGGTTTTTCCTTTTGTCCCCAGATCATCGGGCTACCAGGCGGCCCTGTTTAGGTACTGAGGAGTTCCATCTAGACGGGTGAGTGTGTGCTATCTAGGGGTGGATTGTCCTGGAAGAGAGCACAAACCCCCCTCCTCCAGCTCCTTCTGCAGGACTGTCTTTCTTACACATGACCCCCCCCACACACACACACACAAGCCTGCATTTTCTGCTAGGCCCTTTGCTCAGGAACAGTTTTCTGCTCCTACACTAAGGCTACCCACCCAGAGAGGTGAGTGCCTGCCTACTGGGCAGGCCTCAAGGACCCCCCCCCCCCGAAAGGGAACATGCGCACCTTCAGCTTTTGTGGCAGGGTGTCCTGTGTTCTACTCGTCCCCGCCCTGCCCCCCAACTTCTCCCTTTTGTCCATGGGTCATTGGACTGCCAGGCGTCTATGTTTCGGTGCTGAGGAGTTACATCTGGACCGGACGGTTCCTGCATCTACACTGAAGAGTTACACCCAGAGAGTCAGTCAAAACAAAGACTGGACCAAGACACCAGGCCTCTCCTGGCTCCATTTGAAGGAAGAAATGGGAAGGCGCCAAGGCAAGAATTCCTCCAACAACCTGAAAG
>NW_004949112.1:5402300-5403786 GCF_000317375.1 Microtus ochrogaster
TAGGAACAGTCACATTCAATATTCAATATATCAATATACAAGAAACAGTACCAATACAATTTTCTAAAAACAGTAATTCACAAATACCAATCATCCCATCAAACCAGTTAATCCCCCCTTTTTTTAAATACCCCTAATTCCATAAAATATCTCCCCCATAACCTCAACCCTAAACCAACCACTAAAAGATGTCCCTAACCCTGAGGGCAAACTCTGTTGGGAGAGGGGACATCGTCCTCTAAAATTGCTTATAGATGACATGGGGGAGACGTTCTTCTTAGGGGGTCCTGTGAAAGCAAATGATGGTAAACTTCCCAAATTAACATTTGACCTAAGAAAATTGTAACTAGTCTCTGAAAATTTGGAGAAGGTCCGGCCAGAGGGTTGTCAAAAATGTGCACCATTTGAAATTGTCTCGTGCAGTTGGTACCAAAAAACAGTTCTAATTTTAGCGCTTAAAAAAAATTCTTGATGTCATAAAAACCAGATTGAGTTGATATCATGTGGCCTCATCTTCATTTTGGAAACTTTAAA
This sequence comes from Microtus ochrogaster, assembly GCF_000317375.1. Lineage (NCBI taxonomy): Eukaryota > Metazoa > Chordata > Mammalia > Rodentia > Cricetidae > Microtus > Microtus ochrogaster. Next base: position 5,402,835 of record NW_004949112.1, read on the forward strand.
GATTACTGTAGTAAAATTCATTGCTTGTTATGGGAATTTTAAACATTAACAACAAGAACATATACTGACATATAAAGTAAGACACAGATGTGAGGAAAGGCAAAGAAAGTGTATCAAGTATATAATTATTCTTATTCTGTCCCATTTCATGGCTCCTGACCTGAGACAGAAACTCTGAAATATCTCTTATCAACAGGCTTGGAATTGAAGAGGGACTGAGCCATAGTCCAACTCCAAAACCAGCTCTACATATTAATAAAGAAATGTTTGATAAAACATATATATATATATATAATTAATACTTACATTACATATATGGTTTTATTGCTGATCCTTAGTGGGTCGTAACTACTTTTCGTCCATCAGCAATGAAATAGTCAGGGTCCCTTAAATTCTATGAAGATGGGTATTTTCCTGTGGAGATAAGAAAAGAACCCTGCCCCCAACTTATTTGTATTCCTTACCATCAGTATGCTCGCCATCCTTGTGAATGATTTGTTATTTATCTTTTCCAAGTGGCTTCTCTTCTTCAAACCGAACCTTTATTAATTTTGATGGTATCCACAATTTTTCTTCACCTGTGGAGATAAGAGCAAAACCCCTTCCCCAGTGCAGCACATCTCCTGGCTTCCATTGTGAGGTCAGCATATCCTTGAAATAAATTGATTGATTTAGTTCAGTAGACTTTTCCATTATCCAATGTCTTTCTGCAGCCATTGTTCCTTTCTCATTAGCGTTGAGAAAATTCAATGTTAACAAAGCATTATGTAACCTATTTCTGGGGGTGTTTTCCACTCCTTTATGTTTGTTCAACATATCCTTTATAGTTCGATTTGATCTTTCTATAACTATCTGACCTGTAGGATTATATGGTATGCCTGTAACATGCTTGATATTGTAATAATCAAAAAACCGTTTCATTTTCCTAGAGACATAAGCAGGACCATTATCC
>NW_004949112.1:5404613-5405196 GCF_000317375.1 Microtus ochrogaster
AAAAAATTAGCACAAGCTCTTTGCCATGGTTCATTATCTTCCCATAATTTCTTTATTTCGTCAGCAGTGAAAGGCACTATGATTTCTGCTGGGTCTATGCCTGCTAGTTAATGAAGTCTCAGCTTGCCTTTTACAATTAACTCAGAGACTTTTTCCACATAAGTTTTTAGTTTCTTACTTGGTTTATATGGTAAATAGATCCATTCGAAAATAATATCATCTCTCTACATTAAAATTCCTGTAGGAGAAAATTTTGATAGTAGTATGACAAGAATAAAATCGAGCTCTGGATTCACCCTGTCCACATGTGCCTGATGTAATTTTTCCTCAATCATTGTCAGTTCCTTTTCTGCTTCAGCTGTTAATTCTCTGGAACAGTTCAAATCTTTATCACCATCCAAGATTTTGTTCAAATGAATTATTAGATCAGGTGTTATTCCAATAGCTGGTCATAGACTGGAAATGTTTCCTAACAGTCTTTGAAAGTCATTAAGAATCTGTAGGCGATCTCTCCTAATTTGTACTTTTTGTGTCTTAATTTTTTGCAAACCTATTTTATAACCTAAATAATTAACAGAATCTC
>NW_004949112.1:5405562-5420297 GCF_000317375.1 Microtus ochrogaster
TTTTTTCTTAACCACAAATACAGGAGAATTCCAAGGGCTGGTAGATTCTTCTATATATCCAGCATCTAATTGTTCTTGTACCAGCTGTTCTAAAGCCTGTAACTTTTCCTCAGCTAAAGGCCATTGCTTTGTCCATATTGGTTTCTCAGTCAACCATTTTAGAGGCAAGGCTGTTGGTATCTCTGAAGGGATATCAACTGCTTTGTGTTCTTGTACAGCCCAAATGGCCGGTTTTCTCTGTTTGTAATGTCTTTTAATATTATTCTCAGAAATATAGGCTCTAGAAGTAGCAGGAATGTTAATTTCGGTATTCCATTGTTGTAATAGGTCATGACCCCATAAATTCACTGCAATATTGGCTACATATGGCCTTAATTTTCCTATTTGTCCCTCTGGCCCTATGCATTCAAACCATCTCGTGCTCTTCCTTACTTGAGATAGGGTTCCAATTCCCAGGAGCTGAACATTTACATTCTGAAGAGGCCATTATGGATGCCAAGATTCTGGGGTAATGATACTTAAATCAGCACCTGTGTCCTGCAGGCCAGTAATAAAAATGCCATTTACATACACTCTCAACTTTAATCTTTGATCACTTATAAAAGTTTGCCAAAACACACGCAACTTATCTTTCTGATCATTATTGCTTGTAACAGTAGGCATGGACCTTCCTAATTGTCCTGAGGACGCATGTTCTCTGCAGTAACTGGAAATGATTGAACCATGTTTGCCATGGGGGCCTTTGAGGCGCCCCTCTCATGTTTCCCATGTATATCAGGTTGCCTTGTCTATCTCTTGTAGACCTGCATTCATTCGTCCAGTGTCTGCCTTTCCCACATCTTCTACATAAACCTGAAGCCTGAGTCCTCCTATTTCTGTTATTTCTAGAAGATGCATTATTATTATTTCTGAAAATCCATTGTCTACAATTCCTTTTCATATGACCCATTTTGCCACAATTAAAACATTTGGTATTCTGGTGTCTCCTTTTACTATTGGAAATTGCTTTTTTTTACCCATGCTTCAGTGCCATAGTCAAATGTATCAACATTGAGTGTATGCAAACCCATTCTTCCAAGTGCGCTGATCTGAGCTTTAAAGGCCCCCAAATCCTTTTGCATTCCACATGTGCATTTTCATAAGCCAAAGACTCAATCATTATACGTCTTGCTTCTGGGTCAGATATCCCTATTTGTACAGCCTTAGTTAGTCTTTGTAAAAAGTCACTAAAGGGTTCTCTCTGACCCTGTTTAATTGTGACAAATGATTCCATTCTCTGTCTTGGGTCTTGTACCCTGTCCCAAGCCCTTAAGGCTACTGTAGTACATGTGGAGAGTGTGTTTTCATCAAATTAGCTTGTTCCTGAGGGTCGGAAAAGAGCCCTTCACCTAGAATTTAATCCAGGGAAATTTCAATTCCCTTTGCTCTTTCCTGCTGTTCTAAGAGTCTAGCCTCTTGCCTGAATAAGCATTTCCATTTCAATTGCAGTCCACTCTCAAGTACCACAGAAGCTAACTGAAGCCAGTCCGAAAGGGTTGCTCTGCTTGTTGTGGCCTAAGATTTTAGCATCTCTTTAACAAAGGAGGCGTGCATCCCAAAAGTCATCAGAGCCTCTTTAATTTCTTTGAGATCTATGATATGGACAGGCTCCCATGTATCTTCTTTGATGACCCTAGGGTTTCTGGAACCAATCACCTTCTCTGTTGTTATTACTGGAAAGGCAGATAGAGCTGTAGGTTGAGCTTTGTGGGAATTTTTACCGGAGAGGTTTACCCACAGATGGAGTTAAAATTTGCCTTTCTACCCTTTGCTCTTCTTCATCAGAATTTCGAAATTCCTCAATCTTTTCAATTCTATTCACCATTGCCTTCTGCAATGTCTGAATCTCCTGTCCAGAATTATGTTCCAAAACCTTCCTTGAGGATTCTAAAGTATGAAGTTTTTCCATTATAGATAACATCTCATCTTTGGACATAATTTTCATGACATAAACCGTGCCTTCTTGAATTGACAATTTTCTGACAATCTGTCACAGGCTTTAGACAAAATCTGATTGTCACATTCAGCAGTTTTGATTCTCTCAGTTAATGTTTCAGTTCCTACAGAAAGGAACTGAAGCTTACGATCCAAATCAGCTGTTCTCTCTTCCATAGTAATGAATTTCTCCATAATATCAGCCTGTAGCTTTTCTAAATTTTGCTCAGTTGATCGATTCATGTTAAGCAAAGTTCTATTCTCTTCTTGGAGAATATCAAACTGATTCTTGAAAAGATTGCAGTCATTCTCAATTGTTTTTAAGTGTTCCACCTCTGCCTTAAGAATCCTGGGTTCGTCTCATAAAGACTTTATCATATTTCTATTATCAAACCATATAGTACCAAGGAAAACTATGAATCCCAGAAAGATCCATAGATGTGGGGTGACAGACATCTCTTGTAAAATCTCCCACATGGTACAATCAAAAAGGCTGTTAAAGTCTTGAATGGTAATGTTTTCAGACATTTTCAATCAATTCAGTATTTATTTTTATTTATAAAAGAAAATTTTTACCTGTAATGACCGCTTCCTGCCAGCAGATGGTTGTGGTGGTGAAGTACAGGTGAATCCACGTGGCAGGAGTCAGAGCCGGTCTGAAAAGTCTACTCAAAACCCAAAACTGAAAGTTAACTGTAAGCAGCAGGAGGGAGGGCCAGGAAATGGGGCAGAGCTAAGGCAGGACCTGGCCACTCGTGGGGAGGGGACACAGAGCAGTCACAAGCACGGTGTGGCATTGTGTACTGATCATGCTGTTTACGCTAGGTGCTCAGGGGGTGGGGGCTGAATACAGAGGTGCTGGCACCACTGTCTGACAAGGAGGGGTACACAGAATCATGAGGGACTGATTCAGCTATCCGCTGAGTCCCCCTTCATGAGTCCCGTTTGCCGACTTTCTAGCAAGTGCCAGGAAAAATCGAGTCAGCTGCTTCTGCCACTGTAGTCGGGCAGAGCAGACTGGCAAGGAGCTGTGCTGAGAGGGTACAATCTGCATGGAGGGAGAGGCCTCCTCCGGAGGGTGTGGCCCTGGCTTCCAGTGGTTACCACCCAGGATGCTCTGATTCACGGCGGGTATCCAAAAAGCCTCACGGGGCGCCAAACTTTAAGCGGTATAATAACCAGGCTAGCTTAATATGAAACAGCAAATTTTAATGAAGGGATAGCTTACAACACCAGGGATCCAGCGATGAGCAGGAGATACAAAAAAGAGAGCGGTGGGGCTCATCCTTGCCAGATTTATATGTAAGCATTAGCCCGAGGTGAACATGCCCTCTAAGGGGCTGGGCTATCCCTACACATTTTTTCCTTTAAGGTGTTTGAGGTGATGCTGAAATTCTGTTAAATTTACATAGAAAACTTGATATCATTCAGGGGGGTCGGGTTCAAACACATCAAGCCCTGGTATTGGCTCCTGTTGCTCAGACAATAGGAAGGTAGACCCATCTGATCTAAAGTGCCTACATAGATGGATTTTAAAAATAAATAAATTTCAATAAACACCCTTGTTATTTTGAAAGACCAGAAAAAAATATCAGCTTAACTAAAAAAAAAAAAATTACAAGTCACAGCATCATGAGTTAACTTTTAACACTCTGTAATTTAAAGAAGTTTATTGCAAGAGAATGAGGTTTTGGAAAGCATTCCCCATAGTGTGTTGCTAGGTAATGAGACACCTGTGAATAACATAGGGCTGATAAAACGTTTTCAAATTGCAAAACACTGAGAAAAACTCATAGATCCAAAGAAAAAGCAGTGAATTAAGAGCATATGGGGGCATAAAGCACACCAGAATAGGTGCCTATTTAACTAATGACACAGGAAATTCTAAACCTCAGTGGTGCTTGAATTTAACAACCATGTACAGACGCAAATCTAAGTGCAGAGTATCTGTGTGGAGTAAATCTTTTTAAAAGTGGTTTTAAAAATTCTCTGGTCCCAGCAAGAGAACACTTTATTCACATGAGAAAATGATTACTGCAAGTGCCCCTAGGCTGATGAGGCTTAATGAAGGAATAATAATTCATTGCACACACAATCTGATGCAAAGACCAGGTAAGGATTGGGTGCCACATACACTCTAATCAATTTCAAACTTGTTGTAATTTTGAGCAGGCCAGAGTCTCTCTCTCAATGTTCTTTTATCTAAAGGAAGAATTACCAAGAGAAATTCATGAGGTGTTTAGCTCTTGATCTCTTGAGCACCAATTCACAATATATTAACCCTATTTACTCCTTCATTTAGACTCCATGTCCTAGGAACTGGAGAATGAAATTCTTATCATAAGGAATAAAAAGAAGAAAGATAGAAAATGTATTCTGGGCATAGAATTAAATACTGTGATTGAGGAAAACAACTAAAAAATAAAAAAATAAAGAAAAATAAAGAAAAACAATTCTCATGTAATGAAACCCTTATGTTGTTCTGGAATTTATAAAATTAAAATCAACTGCAATTGTTTCTGTTGAGACTTGAAAAAAAAAAGAAAATAACACCATAGTAAACACAAAAGAAAAGCACCTGGCCCCATCTGAGGACAAATACAGGCTTCTGATAGGGCAGCCTCTCATCTGAAATACCAAGGATGGTATGAACTCATGTGTGTAGTCAAGAGGGTATTGCAGATAAAAAGCATATGGGTAGGCAAACATGATAGCCCCCGGAGCCTATGTACAGATAAGAGATTGGGTAGGCAAACATGATAGCCCCCAGAGCCGATGTACAGATAAGAGATAGAGAACAACAGCAAAGGACAAAAGAGAAAAGTGGAGGATGAATAAGAAACTTATGCAGCTGCAGATCTGTTTCTATAGAGATTAAATGAGATAGTGTGCAACTCACATGTCATTTAGTCTTGATCATTTTGATAGGTAGATTGACAGAATGTTAATAATGTATTTATGAAACCACCAGCTCAGAACAGTGGTCACGATGGAGCACAGCACTGGGGAAAAGAGTGTGGGGTGGCAGGAGTTACATTTGATGGAGCATGTGCTACTGGGTGACTGATATGCAAATTAGATAAGGAACTGCTGAAAGTGGTCATTATTGCATTAACATCTGCCTTGAGTACAGTTTGTGCCCAAACATCGCCTTTCACCACATCTGTGTGTGTTCACCCAGAGAGGAACTTGCAGACACCACTTCTCCCATTTTCCTTAGTTGGGTCACAGGTTCAAGCACAAGTCCTTCAGGCTAACTGATGATGTTTCTGGTGATCCTAAAAGCTTTAACAGCTGGCATAAACTTAAAATGAGGAAATAAGATGAGCAATGGACCCTGTGGCTTTAAAGCAATTTGTTATATTGCTCAGAATAACGCAGTGTGATTTGAGAAAAAGGAACTTGAATATGTCAAAACACTTAGCAAACTGCTTACATTAGCTGCAATATTACCAGGAGCCAAAAATGTAGAATATTATCTAAATTCTGAAAATGGAGGAAGTGCGAATGAAGAAACAGTTGACAAATATTCCATGGTATCTTTACTTGTCACAATACCTTCTCATATTTCATATGTTGGAACATAGAGAAGAGGGAACACATTCTAACTGAAGATGGTGTGATCAGTAAATGCAACGTCAGGAGACACCACTGCAGGACTCGTAGTGAGGACCACAGAGACTTACGGGTTGGCTGATTTTATTTGAGGCCTAAAAACGATGAAGGGAAAATTTAGTTCTGAGTGAGGCTTTCAATAGATTCAACAGATGGAATGGAAAAAGGTTTCTAATAATCAAAATGTCCTGAAAATGAGATGGGCTCCCACTCAGAAGGGGACTAAGCTGTCAAGACAGGTGAAGTGACCTGTTGATTGAAGGGTAGAAGAAATTTATTGGTATGCTGAGAACTAATGTGATCACCCTTTAAGCTTCACTGTACCATTGAATTTCTGCCAGTAGAGAATTGGTTTCCCATTATCCCTTAAGAGCCCAGCTGGTCTTTGGAATGTAGTGAGTTGACAGAGCATTCTTCTTGCTTTGGGGTGGGACGCTAAATCATTCCCACTGTCTGACAGCAAAGAGCTCAGAAGGAGTTTCAGTTCTTCAAAGACATTAGCTTGCTGCCAGTTTGGAACACTAGCTGTACCCTTCGCAAAGCTATGTGAATCTGAATTATGATCTGCTCATCTTCACCAGCCATCTTGTTGAAGAAAGCTTCAACTTAGTGCAGGATGCTTTTCTCTTCCCTTCTGTCGCTAGTCTGTAATTCACCTTGGCTGTTTTAAGAGGAAATTAAGAAATATATAAGTAAGATGAAGGATAAGTTAATCAATTGGTAAAGACTTTTGGGGAGGTATGTTTTCAAGACTTATTTAGTAGTCTTTGACTGCAATATACTCTGGTTTCTAGAAAACACATGGTGTAAAGTAACAGGCCTAGTGGATATAGTTGTTTACAAACATGAATTGAATATACATTGTGTTAAGTAGTGAACTGATGTGTGAAGAGTGGACAAAGAATAAAAAGTGAAAATTAATCATTTCTTAAAGTCAAGTAGGTGAAGTAATTCTAAAATAAGGTTTAACATACACACAAATGGAAAAAAAACGTTAATTAATACAAATACAGCGTATCGTGAAGAATCGAGAGATGGCTCAGTGGTTAAAAGCACTTGCATCTCTTCTGGAGAAGCAGTTTGATATCTAGCTCCATGTGGTGATTCATAACTTTCTGTACCTCCAGTTCCAAGGGATCTCATATCTTCTTCTGGTCTATGTGGATAATACACACATTTGGTGCACAAGCATGTATTCAGAGAAAACATTAGTACACATAACGTAAGCCAAATTTTAATAAATATGTAAAATATATAGTTGAAGCAATGGGACACACATAAGAAAGTACAGGAAAAAGGTGGCTGATTGTTCAGCCTGGGAAGCTATATTCATTTCAGAAAGCAGAAGGACAAGTCTGCAGACTTGTTGGGGACAGGGTCAGGAGGGCTTCAAGGACACTTTTTAGAATACTGTGAAGCAGACCCACCTTAGGAACTCCACTCACACGGTCTTTGATTGTTTGAGAAGATGAGTCTCGGTACAAACAGTGGCTGGGAGAGAACGCTACTGTCACCTCAAAAACAGCAATCACAGGAAGAGAATGCCACAGTCATCAAGGACTTTCCATCAGTAAACATGAACATTCATGCCTTGTAAGGAGAATTTTGTGCTGTGAAAATTATTTCATGATAATGATAATTTTCAATCAGTGTTCTTCATGCAAGAACTAAACTCTAGAAACAAAAGATCATGCTGAAAATCAGTGACAAATTTCGTAGGGGAAAAAGGCTAAGGGCCTGCAGAGTTGGACTTGGAGAGAGTGATATGTGTTAGCAAGGGAGCATATCATTCTCTGGAAAGACTGGCCACTCTTGTCCCTTAAATTCTTTTTTTCTAGCTCTTCTATTATGCAGCTTCAACTTTTCATTACCTGTTCTCATATGGTAACCCTCTCAGACCAGCATATTCAAAGCATTTAGAAGTTCATTTCCATACTTTTTTCTTCAGTGAAGAGAGGGACATACACACAAAAGGCCTCCCACAGCATGGTGCCATTGCTTTTGGTAGATGGCTCTGGCTATCCCCTAGAAGGGGTTTGCATTCAGCAGAACCTGTCATTGCCAATAAGGGAGGCAAGGAGAAAAGGTGATGGAACAGTTAGACAGCCACACTGAACAAAGGCAGTTAAGGTATTTTTAGAAGTCAAGGAATATTATAAAGCCTGCTGCCGTTCCTAATCCATACTTCTCATGCTTTTGGTCAACCATTTAAATAAACCATTCCATTTAAAAGCATTCTATTCTCAGCAGTACTCCTCTGGGGAAAGTGGGAAAATGAGAGTCTCAAACCAATTGTGAGATATCGCACAATTTCTCATCACCAAGCTCCATGTAAGGAAACATGAGCTAAATCCACGAGACTTGCACATGCTATGTTAAGAATAACTAGTGTCAGGTAGCGCAACATAGAAGCAGTGTACAGCAAATATACTCCTTATTGAAGAGATTAATGCTTGTGTTGGACAAACTCAATGAAACTCACAAAGAAGCTACTGCATCTGAAATGTAATTGCATCTCAAATGGGGCTTAGTGGATTGGATCTTGGATTGCTTTGTTCCTGTAGATCTTACATTTCCTGACAGTGCTATTACAGCACAGTTAATTTTAGCAGGAGACTTTGTTAAATTCCACAGAATTCATCAGCCATGTTGTAAGAACTCATCTTTTGCTAGTTGGGAAATCCATCTTCTGTGCTGGTTGTACAGTCATAGGAAATCCAGACAAACCAAGGTGGATGCTGAACCAGTAACGGGTTTTGGTGGTAACAGTGTTCAATATGGTTTCCCAGATCATGCTAAGTGCAGCACTCTGGCAAGAGAGGATGGTAATAGGGAGAGAGTTCTTGGGGACAGGGAATTGCTACCCCTTTCACTACAGGCTTTTAAGAGCTTAAGTCATTTATAAAATCTAAGTCCATTAAATAAAAGTTTTCTTAAAATGGCCCACCCAATTATATCTTGTTTATAATTAAATAATACATATATAATATGTATGGATGTGTGTGTAAATATATAAAGCACTAAGCTATATCAATTTTGGATAGATGCAGCAGATTTTATAGCAAAGAAAATTATTAAAATTGAACATACAAAATCATTAAAGGATGAACATACCAAGAATATGCATATACCACAAGTGTCCATTCCACTTTAAATTGCAGAAGCAAAACCTGGTAGGGATGAAACGGCAATTAAAGAGTTAAAAATTAGAGCTGCATGTTTCAACCACTATTTTGTGTGTGTGTATGTGTGTGTGCACTTGTGTATGCTTTGTGAAGACTGTGAAGAACCTATGAAAGTATTTTGTACCTAAATTTGTCTGGCTAATTTTATTCTTAAGTTTTAGTAGTTATTTGAATATTTCAGATGCATGGCACCTATCAAACCTGTTTTCAGTACCTTTTTAAGAGAAGACAGTGGTTTTCATAAAGTCTCTTGTTTTAGGATCTTGTTACTGGTGTTTTACAGTCTTCCAAGTATAGCTCTAAACACATCTCTGAATAATGGTTTTCCTCTCTGCCTTTTTCAGTTTACTGGGTTGGTAAATTATTTAAAGCTCTCTAGAGGATCAAAACTGAAAGAATGGATCTACATTATGAATAGAACCTACTAGATTGTTACATATGATGTGCACCTGGTAGGGTAAAGATGGCTGCCTGCACTGTGGGAAGTCTGAGAACACAATAGCTGATCAGTCCACTAGACTGGGTAGAGTTCTAGTTCAGTCTGGAGGAAGGAGGGTCCTTACTGAACCACCATTCTACAGTTCATGTTGGAAGCCCTGTGAAGTTGGGTTCTGATGCCAAGAAAGGAAGACAGACACAAGCAGCAGCTGAGCGGGTATATTCACCAACAAATAGAAAAGAAGGGCAAGACTTTTCCCCCAGAGTTCTTTATATCTGGATCTTTCCTGGAAAGCTCTGGCTCAGAGTCTTCCCTTTCTGATATTTCTGGAAATGCCCTCACAGATCTATCTAGAGTGTGTCTTAATGGATCCAAGATCCAGTCAAGTTGATAACTACGTTTAAGCATTATATTTGGAATACCTCTGGCAGGGACCTTCAAAAAATGCTGAGGCTGAGAAGCATAGCAGCAATGCCATTTGCATGATTTTACAGTCCAGAAAAGCTCATTTCATGATTCTAGAACCAATGTTCTTGATTATTTGGACTAAAATATCAGATAAGATAGCTCAAGACCAAGTGTGACATTCTCTTGGAAAACTGTTTGTGTTACCTCATCCCAATCTAATTTCCTTTCTCCTTACTGAGGTTAATGGTAATTGGGTAATTCCACTTGACTTAAATGAATATATATTCAAAGCATTGCTGTATGTTTATATACATATATATCAGTATAATGTTTCTACATAAATATGGGAATTTTATATATAAATATATAAACTTCTGTGGCTCTGTCTCCATCAATTTTGGTCAACTCCTTTGAGGTAGAAATTCAGTCTCTTTGGCCATGATCCTGTGTGCCTTTCTCTCTCCTTTTTGGGAAGGGACCCAAGTTTGCTTCAGGTGACATCCATCATTTCATTAGTGGAGGTAAGAGTTTATAAATAGAATATTGACTTTGTGTCTCTCAGAAGCTAAGGATTTCAACTTGGTCATACTCTAAGTGTTTCAAATACTTGGGGTATAAAATAAAAATTGGTTCTTATTTTAATATGCTTAGGTAAATTAAAAAAATATTTCTTGAGGTCATGTTCATCAGCATTTCCTCTTCTGCTACAAAAAGGGAGCATTAGTAGATTTCCCTAAACTGCTAATTTAGGTAGGAGGAATTACAATTTTCTTCTTTGTTCATTTGGTTTTCTGTATCTTGCAGAATAGGTAAACATGAAAAATAACATGGCATGCTGAGTCATTAGTAAACATAAAAATAAGTGTGGTAAGAAGACTGTTTGTGATAAAGACCCCTTAACAGAGGGAGTAACTAGTAAGGAAGTTGCTAAGTGCAGTGACTCACATCATTTACTACAGGGTATACATGTTTACCTCTGTCCCTGCTTAAAAGATGAGAAAGCCATGGAACAAGTGGATTCAGCAACTTGTCTTGTAACAGAAAGTATCCACAATGAAGACTTTCAATAAATTACTGTATTGTCTGGCTTCTCTTAATATCAACATTTTCTGAAATTAAAAATACAAATTCTGAGAGGGCTTCAGAAGATTACATGAGAATGGAGCTAGCCTCTTCACGTCGCTGCCTTTCTTTCCCCACTAGCTGACATCTGAAGGGTGACCACACAGACTTTCTTGTCACAGATGCAGCTGCTTTCACCCCCATGTCCCATGGAAACACCATGGTAACAACAGCCTTATCCTAGCCTTCCCTTTCTGCTCACTTGGAATCTAGAAAACTCTAATTCAGTTATAGCTTAGAAGGACATATTCTTATGAGATGAGGAGAATATGAGAACCATTTGTGATCTGTCTTGGGGCAAGATTAACATTTGTTAAAGCTCATCATTTTGCCAGCAGTCATTCATCAAAAATTATAGGCCAAATCGAAATTTGGCATGAAATCAAGTAAGAGGAGATCATTATATTTTCTTGATTTTACCACACAGGGAAATATTGAATAACTCACTGGCAGTTTATCACATTTAACTTATTGTCATTTTATTTATGTCCTTCTAATTTTACAACATATTTTTAATGAGACTCTTTATATACATTTAATTACAAGTTTATTAATGGGGCCCTTTGATTACCTAAATTAGTATAATGTATCCTGGCTGTCACTATGCTGTGTACCCACAGTAAAGGCTCTCAACACAGTGTTTGCAAGACATAAATAGAAAGTATCTATTGTATGCTCATTTTTAGGAATTGTGTTTGATGAAATAGTCAACCAAGAAAAAATAATCCTACAGTCCCATAGGCAAAGGATTCTGTTTGGGTTGTCTAATTTAGAAATCGGGAGCTGTGCTGCCCTACACTGCACCATTCTCAATGACTGGGCTGTTTCTCATAAATGCAAAACCTAAGAATTATCTAAATGAGTGCATTATAGGGATGACCTTAAAATTCTTTCATTCAATAAAATTTTAGCTTTGCTTCACAGTGATACTTCTTCAGTCAAAGAAGCTGACACAGCCAGCTGTGATATTTTCACTCTGATATCTCTGTCTCTCTAGCTGCTGGGAAAGTTAAATGATGGATCTGGACTATCTTCCCACAAGGCTCAAGCAGAAACTGGTAAATGTAAGAGGCTGTGTGAACACACATGTACAGAATTAGAAGAACATGACCTTGTTCTACATTCTGTGGGATAAAATATTGTCCCTACTTCATTTGAGATATTATTCTTATTATCAGGAGAGAACATCAATTCCCTGCAGCTGTACTAATCACACTGTTATTGGTAGCTATTATATTCATAGTGAATAGTCCTTTCTGAACATTTTCTTCATTCATGAATAAAATAGGAATAATTACCTTAATAAATGGATGATAAAAGGATTACATAAGAAAATATATGGAGTACTCAAATAAAGGCAGGGCAGAGGACTGTGATTCTGTAGATTATAATCACTGAGTTCATTAGACCTCAACCTTAGACAAAGAACTGTAGGCAGCTTGGTAAAGTAGAGAGCTGGAGGAATTGTTCCCAGGGTAGAGACTCCAAATTAGTTCATCCCAGAGTTCATATAGGTACAGATGACACTCTATATAATGAAGAAGTTGTGTTTATGTATTTAGGAAAATATAACAACAATAAAAAAGTCTAAGAATTTGAGAGTAAACAAGTGGGGAAGGGTTCATGGAAGAGCTTGGTATGAAAAAGGGGAAGGTGGAAATACTGTGTTTATAAATTCAAAATATAAATCACTTATTTCTGAGAGTTGCAACTGTCAATTCCCATTGTGAATGTTATATTCAGGGAATATGAGAAACAAGCAGTTGTGCTGTGGGATTTCCCTTGGTCAATAGTCTTTAAGATACCAATCCACTTGGGAATGGTCTCTTATACCATAAATGTAGGGATAAGTCCTGCCCCTTAGGGGGCATGTTCGCCTCGGGCTAATGTTTGCATATATATTTGGCGAGCATGCTCCCAGCCACTGCTTCTGTTTTCCTGGTCTCCATGGGAGCGGTGGTTCTGTAAGTCTATTAAAGCTATATGGATATATATATTTACAATCTGTCTGCATTCGTTTACGCCGTTACATTTTGGCGTCCAACGTCAGGCTGTTTTGACCCCGACTCAAGCGGGTAGCCCGCTAGCTAACACTGCACCCTCCTGGGTGCTGTTTTTTAGTTCGTGACTTGGGCCCAAGTGCCGAGTCTGAGACACACTCGGCCACACAGGCCCCTTCTGCCTGCCATGGCTAAGTTTGCAGCGGAACCCCACTGCCTAAATTAGCAGAAGCTCAAGTATCTGTGGTTTTGCAACAAAAGCTGCCGCAGCGGCAGATTTGGTCTGATACAAAGTGACTTGGCCAGGCCGTGGTGGTGCAAGTCTTTTGATACCAGCACTTGGGAAGTAGAGGCAGGCTGATCTCTGTGAGTTTGAGGCCCGCCAGGTGGTAGTAGCACACACCTTTAATCCCAGCACTTGGGAGGCACAGGCAGGCAGATCTCTGTGAGTTCGAGGCTAGCCAGGCAGTGGTGGTGCACGCCTTTAATCCCAGCACTCAGGAGGCAGAGACAGGCAGATCTCTGTGAGTTCGAGGCCAGCCTGGTCTACAAGAGCTAGTTCTAGGAAAGGCTCCAAAAACAAAGAGACCACCACTGGGAGGAACCGATCATTTCAGGTAAAAAATTTTTCTTTAATAAACAAAATGTCTGAACACATTACTGTTCAAGAATTTAAAAGTTTTTTAATTGTACCATGTGGGAGATTTTACAAGAGGTGTCTATCACCCAACATCTATGGATCTTTCTGGGATTCGTAGTTTTTATTGGCACTAAATGGTTTGATAATAGAAATATGATAAAGTCTTTATGAGACGAATCCAGGATTCTTAAGGCAGAGATTGAACGCTTAAAAACAATTGAGAATCAGTTTGAAGTTCTCCAGGCTGATGTTAAGGAGAAATTCATTACTATGGAAGAGGGAGCAGCTGATCTGGATCGTAAGCTTGGGTCCTTTTCTGACGGAACTGAAACATTAGTGACTGATACTAAGGAGAAATTCATTACTATGGAAGAGGGAACAGCTGATTTGGATCATAAGCTTCAGTCCCATTCAGAAACATTAACTGAGAGAATCAAAACTGCTGAATGTGACAATCGGATTTTGTCTAAAGCTTATGACAGATTGACAGAAAGATTGTCAATACAAGAAGGCATGGTTTATGCCATAAAAATTATGTCCAAAGATGAGATGTTATCTCTAACGGACAAACTTCATATTTTAGAATCCTCAATGATGGCTTTGGAACATAATTCTGGACAGGAGATTCAGACATTGCAGAAGGCAATGGTGAATAGAATTGAAAAGTTTGAGGAATTTCTAAATTCTGATGAAGAAGAGCAAAGGGTAGAAAGGCAAAGTTTAACTCCATCTGTGGATAAATCTCTGCAGAACAATTTCCACAAAGCTCTACCAACAGCTCTACCTGCCTTTCCAGTAATAACAACAGAGAAGGTGATTGGTTCCAGAAACCCTAGGGTCATCAAGGATGATAGATGCGAGCCTGTCCGTATGAATGATCTCAAGGAAATAAAACAGGCTGTCATGACTTTTGGGATGCAAGCCTCTTTTGTTAAAGAGATGCTAAGATCTTGGGCCACGACAAGCAGAGCAACCCCCTTGGACTGGCTCCAGCTGAGCTCTGCGGTACTTGAGAGTGGACCACAATTGAAATGGAAATGCTTATTCAGGCAAGAGGCAAGACTCTTAGAACAGCAGGAAAAAGCAAAGGGAATTGACACATCCCTAGATAAAATTCTAGGTGAAGGGCTCTTTTCTGACCCTCAGAAACAAGCTAATTTGTATGAAAACACAATTTCCATGTGTACTACAGCAGCCTTAAGGGCTTGGGACAGGGTACAAGACCCAGGACAGAGAGTGGACTCATTTGTCAGAGTGAAACAGGGTCAGAGAGAACCCTTTAGTGACTTTTTAAAAAGATTAACTAAGGCTGTACAAATAGGGATATCTGACCCAGAAGCAAGACGTATAAT
>NW_004949112.1:5425946-5444081 GCF_000317375.1 Microtus ochrogaster
TATATTTACAATCTGTCTGCATTCGTTTATGCTGTTACACCCTGCCTTATTGGAAGTCCAAGCCCCCCCCCCCACATCCAAGCTTAGGAATGTATGCATCCAAATACAATAGGATCCAAAAAAATTTAGTACATGCAGTAGAGACAAATCCCTGTGCCATTATCATTGGCCCCTCAGTATGCTCCAATAGTCAGCCACATTCAGAGGGTCCAGTGTGATCCCATGCCCATTCAGTTTCAGTCCAGCTGGAGTTGAATGGTAAGGGACAATTCTGTATTCTGTCAATTATGTTTTAAATAAATGCTGAATGGTCAGTAGCCAGGCAGGAAGTACAGGCAGAACAAACAGATAGGAAATAGAGGCAGGACAATGAGAACAGGAGAATTCTGAAAAGCAGGAAGCTCCATCCGTAGTCCTGTCCAGACACCAAAGAAGCAGGATGTGACCTACCCCACTGAAAAAGGTACTGAACACAGATAAGAATAATGGGTTAATATAAGTCATAAGAGCTAATATGAAGCCTGAGCTAATGGGACAATCAGTTTATAACCTAATGCAGACTCCCTGTGTGATTCTTCTTTGGGATCTAATGACTGTGGGAGCCAGGCAGGACAGAAAACTCACTCAACAGAGTAGGTGATCCCCCATTTGCTCAGGCACACTATTTCAGTGGGTGGACCACCTCGTCATGGTCCTGACTTCCTTGCTCATATTCTCCTTCCTTCCAGTTTTCAACTGGACCTTGGGAACTCAGTCTAGTGCTCTGATGTGGGTCTCTGTCTCCATACATTGCCGGATGAAGATTCTATGGTGATATTCAAGATAGTCATCAGTCTGACTATGGGATAAGACCAGTTCAGGCACCCTCTCCTCCACTGCCCAGGATCCTAGCTGGGGTCATCCCTGTGAACTCCTGGGAACCCCTCTAGATCCAAGCCTCTTGCCAATCCCAAAATGGTTCTCTCAACTGATATATCTCTTTCCCTGCTCTCATATCCGTCCTTCCTCCATCTCAACCATCCCACTCCTCCAAGCTCTCCCCAAACCTCACTTTCTCCCATCTCTTTCCCCCTCTCATAGAAAGTTTTCTAACTAGGCACACCTACATGTCTAGCTGGCAGAATAAGCATAATGCAAAGTAAAAAAAGACCTTTGTCTCAAACAGTTAATGTTTACCCCTATTCAAATCTAAACTCTCACAATCAGCTCATGAGCCAAGACTCAATCAATTAGTTCTTCATTCTGTACTACTTTGTCTCCTATGGGAGATATACCATTTTTTCCTATCATTCTGTAAACTTCATAAATTAAAAGTATATTATTAATAGAACTATTCCTTCCTTGTTTACACATCCTTTTTCCCTCAACTACTTACTTGTATTGGCACAGCTATTAGAAATGTGGGCTTTATGAAATTCTATGATTCTGCTTCATTCCTTGTTCTTAGACTATTCCCATTAGCTCCTGATATTATCTATTTATTAGCATTCCTTCTAGATTCTTGTGGTTAAAATTATTCTCTCCTGAATAGTTATGCAAATTTGTAATATTGTCATGAGCTTCTTTGATTCCTTCCGGCTAGTCACAAAGTGCATTGGAAAGGCAACATCCTGTTCTTGAGAAACACAAATTGACAGACACACCTGAAACATCAAAGGCTTTAGGGACTGAATCAGGACTCTGTCTATTTATAACAACATCTCCTCTGAGGAGAGCCATCAGAGGGGAGGTTTTCATATTGCCATAGCCATTTCATCTATTGCTCTAAAAATGTGAATATAGAGGCAATCAGCAGTATGAATTTGTGTGAGGAAAGCAAGAAAATCAGGTAGCACATATGCTCCTGAGATCATGGCCATAATTATGTTTTACTTGTATTTCTTGTTTTTCTTTAAGGAATTTGTTGATTTCTTATGAATTTTGTCTTTTCTTCAATTTTGTTAAGGGAATTTTTTATTTCCTTTGTAAGGGCCTCTCTCGTCTTCATTAAGTTATTTTTTAAGATTGGCTTCTTAGGCTTCAATTATATTAGAATATTCAGATCTTGCTATTGTAGGATCATTGGGTTCTTGTAGTACCACACTCCCTTTCTGTTATTGAATGTATTCTTACACTGTAGTTTATGTGTCAGAGTTTCAGATGATTATAGATAAGAGTATTGATTCTTTTGTTTCTAATTTTGGATGGGTGTTTTATACCTTTATTACCTGTTTCCTTTACTGTTTTCTGGCCTGAATGACTAGGTTTTCAGTGATTTGCAGGTCTTCAAGTCCAGTAGGGTTATATCAGTTGAGGTATGTAGAGGATTGGGTGTCTAGACAAAGTGTATCCTCCTGTTCTTCTGACTGGATCTTGGGGGAATAGGTTGGAGGAAGGTCTCTCCCTGGCTGTCTGGCTTCTAGGGGCTAGGAAGTAATTGAATTTATATCATGTAGAAAATCGTTCCTAAACCAGACAGTAACTGCTAGGATCTCTCTCTCTCTCTCTCTCTCTCTCTCTCTCTCTCTCTCTCTCTCGCTTTCTTTCTCTCTGTGTATGTGTGCATCTGTCAGTCTCTGTCTCATCTCTATCTCTTTCTCTGTGTGTGTGTTTGTGTGCATATGTGTGTGAGAGAGAGACTTTCTATGTATCTACATACTTTTATGTGTAGTGACCACAAGACAACTAAAATTTTTCTTCATGACTATCTACCTTATTTCTCTGACTAAATGTCTTTCAGGGTCATGGGGCACACTAATTCAACTGGAGTGGATGGTTAGAAAGTTCCAGGGATCCCCCTAGATTTCCCTATCTCTACTCCACTATATCTGGGACTACAAATGCGTGCCACCATACTCAGCTTTAATGTGATGTGTCTTCTTGAGTTCATATTCAGGTCTACATGATTGCATGTCCAGATTTTTTCTGAGACCCATCTTACTGCTTTTTGGTGAGTGACATCTGTAGGAAGGAGGTATTTGACTTCAAGGTCTTGTAAGCCATCTTATCTATGAAAAGATCTTTGGAGGACTCTCAACAATGGAATGAGTCTTGAAATATGGATGTCTGATGGGGGCACTTAGAAGGTCAAGTGACTTTCAAAAGCCATAGGTAAGAAAAAGAACATGAGCATGGTATCTAGTAAAAAAAAAAAATTGATGTCAAAACAAGGGCATCAGTAATATGAGTAAATATCTTCATGTCTTTTAGGATTTCAGGCATTAATTCATAAGGACAGTGGAGACTTCTACTCAACATATCTTAAGTCTTATTTAACTTCTGCTAATATCATGTCTTCTCTATCCATGAAAGCCCAGAGAATGTTCTAGCTTGTTATAAAAGGCATAAATATAACCCTGTATAGGTCATTAGAAAATTATTTTGATGGCCACATCTCTTTCCATGTTCTTCCTTTACACTCAGATTTCACTTGTTTCTTTCTGTTTGTTAGCGTTACAGAATTACTCTCAGATTGATATTTATAGTAATTTTGTTTTTGTCTTAGCTTCATGGGTCTTTGGTTGTGTTCCTATGCTTGACATGAACAATTGTCAAATTTTGCAATTTGATCAACTTAAATATTTTAGCTTCCGTTGATTTTGTGTTTTTAATGTGTTGACTTTAACAATGACATTTAATTGTTAATGTTTATGAAAATACACAGCTGGTTTTTGTTCTATCTTTTTGTCATCCTTTATATTTTTTAATTCCTCTGCATTGTGCCTATCTTACAACTTCATTTCAATGTATATTAGTTTATTTGTTATCTACGTCACTATATTTTTATGAGTAAAAAATAAAGAATAATTCAGATTTATTGGGTCAATAGATATTTGTTTTGTGTATCATCACATTTTCTCTTCAGACATTATCAGTATTTTTTGTAGCTTAATAAACAAAACTGTAGGCTTCTAAATTCACTGTTTTTTTGTCATTATCTGAAAATTTAATGAATCTTACATTGGAGTCTCTAAAATATATCTTATTTTACTCTACATTCTTTTCTAATTTTTGGATTACTGTTGTTGTCTGGAGCTCTTGGTTTTTACTTCTTTCTCTTCTTCATTTTTTCAGGCTCTATTGGCAGAATTCCCATATATTAATATATGAATAGTGTTCCTTTATATGTTTCTTCTCTTTTTAGTTGTTTAAAAAACTCTGATTCCTGGAATTGATTGTCAGAACTCTGCCCATTGTGCACAGGTATTCTGCATATACAGAAACACTGAAATCCTCTTAATAAAGGAAGGGATAATCTTCTGTACACTGTCATTTGTGAGGGGTCCAGTTTCCTGAGATCCTTGCTTTCTGAATGCTGTATGTTCAAGGGTTAGAGTTATAATTAGGGGTTGGGATTAGGGTTTGGGGTTAAGGTTATGGTAGGGGTTAGGGTTAAATGTTAGGGTTGGGGTAAGGTTTAGGGTTAAGGGTTAGGGGTTAGTTTTAGGGTTAGGGTTAGGCATTAAGGTGACTATTAGGGTTAGGGTTTAGGGTTAGCATTAGGAATAGGCATTAATCTTATAGTTAGGGTTAGGGATTAGGGTTAGTGTTAGGTATTAGATTTTGTGAAGATGGATGCTAAAAAGAAATCTCAGACTAGCTCAGAATTGAGTATAATAAAGGATTATTTATTTTAGGTAGAGTCTAAAATCACAGTCCTCTGCTTGAACCGGGAACAGGAACCAAATCCTATAGCCAGAAGAAACTGTACATTTGTACTTTACATGGCATTTATAGTAAAAGAGGCCATGCCACAATGGGCAGGTAACTTAAAGGCTATTGTTTGTAGGATTTCCCACAGCAATTTTGGGTTAGGGTTACAGATTATGGTTAGGGTTAGGATTAGGGTTAGTGTTAAGCTTTAGATATTAGGGTCAGGATCAGTATTGCCTAATCTTTACCAGTTATTAAGTAGCCCTATCTATTCAGTTTATTTATATTATTAGAATACTATATTCCTGATAAAATATGGAATGACTGTCATGTCATGTCTAGGACAAATATAGTAAACAATGCCATCCATGGTCCCCTTATCTGACCTATTACAAGTCCTGCTAGGAATTAACTTCCATCCATTTCTAATCTCTATGCTTCATTCTTTGGCCACACTCATCAGTAACTACCACAGAACTCTGTGCTTTCCCTCTGCATGCTTATTACTGTACTCTAATGTCTCTTTTTCCCATGAACACTTTAGCTGCAATATCTACCCTTCTGATTGGTGCTCCCTGATATTGTTCACAATTTTTACTAGTTTTTCTTAAAAATCTTCATTATTTATTATTCATCATGCATTCTTTTATTTAATTCTTTTATTTAATGGACAAAAGTATTTACTCCATAGAAGAACATGACTTGCTTATCTGCACAAATGTTTTGAGAATTTAAGACTTAACATCAAGGAAGTCATACTAGGATAAGTGTAAAAGGAGACTACTGTTTTATTTCTGGCTGCCCATACCTTAAACAGAAACCATATTAATTATAACAGTGCTTGATCAATGGCATATGCATATTCCTAGGTAGTTCTTACATCTTAAACTAACCCATTTCTATTAATTTGTGTATCACCATGAGGCTGTGGCTTACCAGTAAACATTCTGGGCATCTTTCTCGTTCAGCAGCTACATGGCATCTGTTTGATTACACTTAGTCTCCCTACATATCTCTGTTTGGATTTCCTGCCTGGCTTTATTCTGCCCTGCCAATGGCAAAGGTAATGTGCGAAACAATCCCACACCAGTTAGGATTTAAAGGGGTATTTATTTTGGGGGGTAAAACTTACAAAACACCAACCTTCAGGAAAGGAGCCTAGTTGCTGGAGCAGGAGCCAGAACCAAGAGAGCAAGCCAAGGCCTGCTCACTCTTTTTAAAAGATAAATAGACCATGCCCCAGTGGGCTGCTATTTCAGCAGCTATTGGCTGAAGGAGCGAAATGTCCTCCCACAGCACAGAAACAGCTTCTTTATTAACCAACAGTAATAAAACATATTCACAGCATACAGAGGGGAATTTCACATTAGGTGAGTATATTCAGCAACACATCTCACTCCTCGTCATTCCCCAGCATTCTATTAACTGACTGGTTTAAGCAGTTATTTTGTCATCAGGTTTTGGAGCATTTAACTGTTTCAAAGAGTAAATAATCATTGATTTTTCTCTATCAATATGCTAACTGAAGTGCTCCTTGAATATGTCTTTATAATCTCAGCTCATGAAGAATCATGTTTAACTATAAATAACTGGAGCACATACAAACCTGTTTTATTGTTTTCAATAAACTATTTTGCCTCCCCAGTAGTGAAAACCTATCACATATGGAAAAGGAGTATTAGTGTTGGTGAGGTCCTGGGAGCACAGAGCTGTAGAGTGAAACTTTTAGTTTCTTCTGAAGCATTGTTTGGCTTTTTATTTCCTGTAAAAATCAGCCTTGCATACCTGGGTAAATCAGACTCTGTTCTCCCAAGCCCATCATTTAGAACAACACCCTAGTCCAGCACTGATGGAAGAATGTGTGTAGGAGGACTCTGCCTATATCCCAGAAAATAAAGAAGGCAGATTCTCATCATATTATACACCCTATCCCCAAAGAGACTGAGGATCAAGATAGTGCAGGACTCTGCCACAGGGCTTCATGTCATAGGAGATCAGTAACAATAAAGATTTTGACTTTGACTAACATTTAAATGTTCTAACTGCACTTCTACTAAAGGATACTTTATTACATATTTAAAATGTGATTACCTTCACACACTCACGGACACATAAACATATATACACACACAGACAGAGGCATACACACTCATAGACACATACACACAGATAAACAGACACAATCACACAATGCACACATAGACATACATGCAAACTCACACAAAGACATAGAACATACACATAGACATACAAACACATGCTAATATACAAATACACATATTTTCACATACATATATACACAGAGACATACACTAACAAACATTATCCTTGCATACACATGCAGAAATAAACACATACACACTCTCAGACACACATAGACTCACATACAAACACAGAATAGAAGCACACATGCTTAGACACACATATACATGCAAACATAAATGTACATACATGTGCACATAGATATATATACAGACATAGACAAATGCAATCACAGTTATATTTACAGACACAAAAGCACACGTATGTACACATACACACTCATAATCACACACAGATTCCTACATACACTGACACACACAGTCACAGACATGCACTCATGCACACACAGATGGCAACTTGAGAACTACAAGGGTTTTTCACTGCATTTGCAGCCCTGAATAAAGCTTCCATCTAAGATCACTGACTGCACTGTCAACCTGTTCTCAGGGTTATCTAAAAGCATTACAACAAAGGTGGCATTCTGACAGTATTTCACCAGAAAAGAAGTAGGAACTCATAACACACCTACAGGCTCTATCAGTTTGTTCTCTGACATGGAATTGCTCAGTTCAAGATAGTGAATTTGTCTTAATTATTCTTACAGTGTCACTTTGATGAGCTGTATGAGATCACTTATTTCTCAGGGGAAATGTTGGTTGAGCTTCAAAAGCAAACCAGCTTCTGGAGACCCTCTCCCCACAGAGAATTCTTTCCTCTCTGCCTTGGTTTTGAAGTCACCCCACATTTAGGACACAACTGCTAATTTACTTTGGTTTTAGAGTAAATCTTATCTATAATTTTTGTTGTTTTACACATACACACTCATCCTCTATCTGTATCTCTTTTCCTCTGTATGTATCTCTACATCTCCACACTATACTTTCCGGGGGTAGGGGGAGTAACATGAACATCTATACAATGCTCACTTGTTTATTGATATTTTCCTTTTTATGTTAATATTTTAAATCATCAATGTGTGTGTCTCTGTGTGTTATATTGTGCATGTGCACAGGGTTTCAGTGCCAGGGAGACTAGAAGAGAGTATTGGATTAGAGTTGGAGGCAGTGGAAGTTGTGAGCTTAAGTTTAAGTTGTGAGTTGTGTACTTAAGCCCTAATTACAGAGGTTCTCAGCTTGGGGGTCAAGACCTTTTTGAGGCCAAATGACCCTTTCAAAAGGGTCACCTAAGACCATAAGAAAATACCAATATTTATGTTATAACTCCTAACAGTAGCAAAATTACGGTTATGACATAACGACAAAACTAAACTTATGATTTGAAATTACCCCAACATGAGAAAGGGTTGCATACAACATGAGAAAGGGTTACATACAACATGAGAAAGGGTTACATACAACATGAGAAAGGGTTACATACAGCATTAGGAAGTTTGAGAACCTCTGCTATGGGATTACCAGCATGCTCAGAGGGTCATACAAAACGATCACAAATGAATATTTACATTATAATTAGTAACAGTAACAAAATGAGAGTTATTCAGAATCAAAACATAATTTTAGTTTTGCAGTTCACCACAGCACAAGGATCTGTTTTAAAAAGTCACAGCATTAAGAAGGTTGAGAACCAATGCCACAGCAGGAGTCATAAGCACTCTTAAATGTCAAGTCATGGTTCTACCATTTTACTCATTTCAAATACTATAAATATGACATCTTTTCTTGTAGATCTATTTTGTTTCCTGAGAATAAAATCCTTAAACATTATTTAGAAAGTTGGACATAAAGAAGCAGTTTACTTGGTCAACTAACTCAAGA
Source organism: Microtus ochrogaster (assembly GCF_000317375.1). Taxonomy (NCBI): domain Eukaryota; kingdom Metazoa; phylum Chordata; class Mammalia; order Rodentia; family Cricetidae; genus Microtus; species Microtus ochrogaster. Next base: position 5,434,616 of record NW_004949112.1, read on the forward strand.
ATGACATCTGTAGTTACTGTCCTGAAACTGATTTGGGCTCAGTTCTCACAAACCTAACCATAACAACACAAAGTTTGTCTCACAGATATTTCACTTCAGAATATGGTTTCAAGAATGTACAAGAGATAGAAAAGGAAACTGAGGCAGGATATGAGGGAAAAACATGCAAAGGTCCCTGGGTTCCATTTGGATCAGTGTTGACTCCAAGTATGGAATTTCCTTCAAGGAAATGGGGCAACTTCGGAATTAAACCCTATAAAGCCTGCCCATAAACACTCAATTAATGGTCATTCTTGAAGAATATTCACTTCCATTTGGATGAGTTTTAATTTTATAATTTAACAACTTCTTATAAAACCAATAAATATATTCAAGAACTCAAATTTTGGTACAGTTTTCAGCAGTAATAAACCCACAGATTTATTTGTTATTACCGTTTTAAATCTAAAAATGTTAACAGAAAATAAGCTTGTGTTTTGTAACATAATTTAATAAGACCATAATATTTAATGCCATTTTTTTTGCTTAAAAATTAGTTTCTCTAGTAGATTCTCTTGAGAAATGCAATGTAGTGCAGACTATAGGTTTTACTGCTGATGAAATAGACCAAGCAGGTGGTAGAATGAACACTTGGGTTAAGGTAAAATGCAACAAGGTATTTTAACAAGTATTTCATGGGAACATTTTCTCTTGGATTTACTTATTTATGTCAAGGTTTTAAAAGATCAAATGTACTTTTGCCATTCTAAAATTTAGGCTCATGGCCTAGTGCATGCTTTGAAAGAATTGCATCTCACACCTGTCAGAATGGCTAAAATCAAAAACACCAATGATAGCCTTTGCTGGAGAGGGTGTGGAGAAAGGGGTACACTCATCCATTGCTGGTGGGAATGAAAACTCGTGCAACCACTCTGGAAAGCAGTGTAGCAATTCCTCAGGAAATTCGAGATCAACCTACCCCTGGACCCAGCAATACCACTCTTGGGAATATACCCAAGAGAGGCCCTATCATACAACAAAAGTATATGCTCAACTATGTTCATAGCAGCATTGTTTGTAATAGCACATTATAAGGAGGTGTGGACTTGTTAGAGTAGGTGTGGCATTGTTGGAGGAAGTGAGCCACTGGAGGTAGACTTTGAGGTCCCAGCAGGTCAAGGCATGCCTATTGTCACACTAGGACTTCCTGCTGCCTTCCAATTCAGATGTAGAACTTTCGGGTACCTCTCTAGAACTATGTATGCCTGTGTGCCACCATGCTTCCTTCCATATGATAATCGACTAAATTTCTGAACTTCAAGACACCTTCAATTAATTTTCCTAATAAGAATTGGTTTTATCGTGATGTCTCTTTACAGCAATAAAAACCCTAAGTCATGCCAACTTCAGTCAGTTTTGAAGATATTCACTCAACAAAGAACACTTTCTTGTATTTCTTAACATTCAATAAGCATGAATCTCAGTAGGCTAGCAAACTGACTTATAGAAAGAAAAGGAGGTGGAAATGAGGAGGGAAAGAATGAGGGAGCTAAGATAAAAGGTAAAGAGTAAGGGAAGAGAGAGAAAGGGGAGAATAGAGAAACAGAAACAAAATATGTGAGAGAAATGCCAAAAATAGTGAAGGAAAGAGGGAGAACACACACATACACATTCTCAAGTTACAGTATTGGTTGCATTTTCTTTTGTTGGCATATTCTCTTACTCCAGACTTTGAGTGACTGGCAACTAGCTTTTCCTCTCCCTAAGTGTCTAAACAAGAATCCAGAGGCAATAAGAAACTCAGAGCCCAGGGGCAATAGTATCCATATAGGATCTAATGCATGTCTAAAATGTAAGTGATAAATTAAATTGATACCTAAACAATTTTTTAAATAATTGAATTTTAGCACTTTTGGTACAACTTTCCAAAACACAATTAAAGACTATAAAAAACCATATCTATCTTAATATTATCTGGTCAAATATTTTAGAAATACTCTAACTGAATCTTAACCAGTGTGGTGATTTTCAACAGCAACCCTGATCATAAGCATAGGGTTTTCAGACTGAGGACTTGGACCTCTGTGAGATTGTCCTTTTGTCACACAGCAGTGAGCAGGGGTTCACATACCAGCTCCAGTGCCATAAACTCTAAGCCTGAATGATAATTTAGTAATGACAAATAGAACAGAGAACATGTTTGGTTACACATAAGATGAAGGGAACTAATTCCATGCTGTACTCCATAATATTGCCCCCATGTAACTAAAACATCTGGGCAAACATAATATTAGCCATAACATAATCAAATTGTTGGTACATGATCGATAGTTCACTGACTGGACTATGGTGACAGACAGCTCAAACCTGTCTGATCTTGCTGATCCCCAGGAAACAAGTCATGACAACACCATCAAGATCTTCAGAAATTGTTTTACAAATTTAATATCATCTGTTTAAGTCATTAAGTAAATTACGATGTCTCTTCTCTGTTCCCTGGTGTCTTCTAAGTCTGTTTTTTTTTTTACTCATCTAGTTTTCTTAGTCTTCTCCTTAGTATAGTATACGCTGATGAACTATCAGTAAACACAAAGCCTTAGTTTTAGTAGCCCTGTTGAGTTCTCTGTAACATATGCTCATATGTACATAGATAGATATAGATATAACATATATCTTTTCCTCAGTATTATATTTCTAACTTCTTAGATGGGATCTTTGCCACTCATCCCTGCCATATTTCAATTTCCTGTATTATACTACTGAAACCATTAGAAGACTAATAATGTAGGAGTCCCCTCTGTGTGTTGCTTGCATTGATTAATGAATAAAGGAACTGCCTTGGCCTGATAGGGCAGAACTTAATTAGGCAGAGAAGACAGAATTAAATTCTGGGAGGAAGAAAGCAGAGTCAGCAGAGAGCCACCATGGAGCCACCAGAGTTAGACATGCTGAATCTTTCCCTGTAAGCCACTGCCACATGGCGATATACAGATTAATAAAATGGGTTAAATCAAGATGTGAGGGTTAGCCAATAAGAGGGTAGAGCTAATGGGCCAAGCAGTGATTTCATTAATGTAATTTTTGTGTGGTTATTTTGGGGCTAAGCTGGCTGGGTGGATGGGACAAAGAAGTGATGCACTCCTTGCAATAGACCAAAGACACAATTTTCTTTTTCCACAGTTTACTGGGAACTTTGTTGAATGCTTTTGTGTTTTGCTTTATTTATTTGCTTGGGTTTTTTTTATTATTATCTTTTACAATACATCCTGTCTGCAGTTTGTCCTCTCTTCCCTCCTGCCAGATCCACTGCTTCTCCATTTCCATTCAGAAAAGAGCAGGCTCCCCAGTTATAACAATCAAATTTGGCATAACAAGATACACTAAGACTATGCACAATCCTCATCTTAAGGCTGGACTAGGCAACCTAGTAAGAAGAAAAGGATTCCAAGAACAGTCAAAAGAGTCAGAAACACCCTGACTCTGACTCTTATAAGTCCCAAAAGAACCCCCAACTGTACAACCACAGTAAACACACTGAGGACCTAGATCTGTTTCTTTCATTCCTTATAAACCTTGCTTAGTACATTCTGAGAACTGTACTCTCACGGTTTCCACAATGTCTCTAGCTCCTACAATCCTTCCACCTATACCTCTTCTGTGGAGTTCCCTGGCTCTGCCTAGTGTTTGTCACTGGGTCTCTGCATTGGCTTCATCAGTTGCTGGAGGATGCCTCTCTGATGATGATCAGGCTAGGCACCAATATATGAGTACAGCAAATGCCATGAGAAATCATTACCTCCTCCTCCTCCTCCTCCTCCTCCTCCTCCTTCATAAGTCGTGTGTGGTTCTATCCTAGGTCTCTGAATCATCCAACTTCCAGAATCTGTCTGTCCAAGCAGGGTTGAGCCTCAAGTTAGATCAGTTTTTGCCTGGCTACTCCCACAAGCTTTGAGTCATCCTTGCCCTGGGCAACCTTAAAGGCAGGAGAGGTGGCAGGTCACACCCTGGTTGTGTTCCATATCCCCCATTACTAGAAGTCCTGGCTAGGGTCATCCTCATAGATTCCAGGAAACTTCCATTGCATGAGATTTCTACATTGCTCGCTAAATACCCACCTGTTCCAGTCACACTATTCTCCACATATCCAGAAAAGTTAGATAAAGAGGAGTGGTCTAGAGATTATGTATGGATCTCTTTGAAAAGGGGAAATAGAATAGATTTTGTGGATGGACTTGGGGCAGGTGGGTATCGGAAGAGGAGGGATCAGGTAGGAGTAGGAGGGATGTAGAGAGAGAGTACCAAGAGAAAGTTTGTTGATTGTTATCAGTACTTAGAACATTTGATTTTTAATAAGAACATATTGGAGAATGTTTAACCACAATTATATACAAAATGATTTTGTTGCTTAAAACAATAGCTTTAAGAACATATTTATGGCTGAAAGACACTTAAGGGAAGGTTTAACATTCTTAGTCATCAGAGAATTGCAAATCAAAACAGATCTGAAATTCCATCTTACACCTGTAAGAATGGGCAAGACCAAAAGCAAACTTATGCTGGAGAGGTTGTGGGGTAAAGGGAACACTTCTGCATTGCTGATGGGAATGCAAGCTGCTACAGCCCCTTTGGATGTCAGTGTAGTGGTTTTTCAGAAAATTAGGAAACATCCTTCTTCAAGACCCAGTAATACCACTTTTGGATATATATCCAAAGGATGCTCAATTGTGCCACAAGGACATGTACTCAACTATGTTCATAGCAGCTTTGTTTGTCATAGCCAGAACCTGGAAACAACCTAAATGCCCCTTGATCTAAGAATGGATAAGAAAAATGTGGTACATTTACACAATGGAGAACTACACAGCAGAAAAAAATAACATCTTGAATTTTGCAGGAAAATGGGTGGAGCTAGAAAACATTTTGAGTGAGGTAACCCATACACAGAAAGACAATTATCACATGTACTCAATAATAGGTGGTTTTAAAACATGAAGCAAAGAAAGCCAGCCTACAAACCACAATCCCAGAGAACCTAGACAACAATGAGGACACTTGAAGAGACTTACATAGATCTAATCTACATGGGAAGTAGAAAAAGACAAGATCTACTGAATACATTGAGAGCAGGAGGAACTTGGGGGTTGATTCAATGGGAGGGGAGAGGCAGGGAGGGAAACAGAAAAAAATGTAGAACTCAATAAAAATCAATAAAAATGTGTATATTTAAGGCATGTTTCTTCAATACCATGCTGCAATTGTTCTCTATGATCCTCCTAGAGTTTTTGAAATGGAATAATTGATTATTCAACCAATTATATGAGGAACTGAGTCGACTTACTTCTCAGTTCCAGGAGTCATCTCAGTTCCTCTTTTAATAGCTGTGAATGTGAATCCCTGCCACAGCTGAGCTCATTTTAATATTTTAATGAAGAAACAAAGCAAGCAGGGATTGAACGACACAGAGCAGCATCCTCAGAAGGACAGTGTAATGCATTACAGTATTTACTTTCAGGGGAATTGTGAGAGCTGTTAGCCAATCAATTCTTTGTTTAAAAGTGTACTGGCATATTTATTTCCTCTATTAGGACAATACAAAACCTGAGCAAGTGAGGAACGGGGAGCCTTGATGACGTTTTAGGGATTCGACATATATTTCATGCCACCCAGACTGGATCAACTTGCTGGTCCTAATTAGAAAAAGAAAAGCTCAGGGAGATATTTTGAACAAATGGTGCAGTACCCAAGAAATTATAGAAAGACATAATTAAGGGCCCTCGGCAGACTATTTAATTTGTTTAAGTTTTGCTTTGAAATTAATACCCTTGAGATACTAGATAATTTTCCTCTGATAATATAGTAAATTATGGTCACAATTATTGTTGAAGTATGTTAATTCTAGTAACTACCCCAAATAAGATACCTGTGTTTTAAAATTTTATTTGAGGTTCATTGTTGTATAATGATTTGCAATTAATATTTCGCAGACCTTATTAAATAAAATAAGTCTCAGAACATTAAAGAACATGTCATTTTAACAGAGGTTTTGGCACTGTCTTTAGCATAAATTTTAAATATCTTCTATATCCAGATATAGATTTAAAAGTGAGTTACATTCAATTGCTCAACCAAAGAGAACACTGTCTGCTTTGTTGTTATTTGTTTTGTAAATAGAGTCCCTACAAATGTTCTTGCATTACAATGAGTTAGAAGTTATTTCCCAACTCAGTCATGTCATAGATGTATATAACACAACAGTAGTTATTAAAATTAAACTTCTCGTATCAATTTGAAATAATCGGCTATGCTACTAAATTTCTGTATTAACTGTAAGAATTATAATTTTAGGAAACACAGTTAATTAATTATTCTGCTTATCTTAGTATTTAGGCATACTTTCTGTATACCTAACACAACTGAAACATCAGCTTATGACACAATTTTCATAGCATTTATAAATGCCATAATTATTAATGGTCACGGTCAAGCAATCAGTTTGTATCTGTGTAGCCATAATTTATAGGTTAGTGTACTAAGCTGTAACAGGATTGAGTCAAGTCTCGAGGTTAGAAGGTGAGAAAGCTGGATTTATTTTATTTTCTTATTGATTACTATATAACATTTTGTCCCAGTAGATTATTGACCTGAAATCCTCCCAGAAGTGTAGATTTTGTCATTTACCAACATCAGGCTCAGATCTGAGTGTTCACATTATTTGAATTGATTGTTCACATCATAGAATTCATATGGTGTCTTGAGTGATTTCCTATGCATGCTTTTATTGAAGACATAAGAGGCCATGTGAACAGCCCACAGCTCTACTCATGTATAGCTTCCATGATGAAGAGTGCAGAAACAACTTGACTGCAACCAATTTTGGAGCAGTTAGGAATTTGCCTTTATTTTTATTTTTTGTTAATTTTTATTGAGCTCTACATTTTTCTCTGCTCTCCTCCCTGCCTATACCCTCACCACTTCAACCCTCCCCCAAGGTCCCCATGCTCCCAATGTACTCAGAAGATCTTGTCTTTTTCTACTTCCCATGTAGGTTAGATCTATATAAGTCTCTCTTAGAGTCCTCATTGTTGTCTAAGTTCTCTGAGATTGTGGTTTGTAGGCTGTCTTTATTTGCTTTATATTTAAAAAACACTTATGAGTGAGTACATGTGATAATTGTCTTTCTGTGTCTAGGTCACCTCACTTAAAATAATGTTTTCTAGCTCCATCTATTTTCCTGCAAAATTCAAGATGTTGTTATATTTTTCTGCTGTGTAGTTGTCCATTGGGTCAATGTATCACGTTTTTCTTATCCATTCTTAGATCAAGGGGCATTTAGGTTGTTTCCAGGTTCTGGCTATGAGAAACAATGCTGCTATGAACATAGTTGAGTACATGTCCTTGTGGCACAATTGAGCATCCTTTGGATATATATCCAAAAGTGGTATTACTGGGTCTTGAAGAAGGATGTTTCCTAATTTTCTGAGTGAGAAGTTGCCACACTGATATCCAAAGGGTATGTACCAGCTTGCATTCCCACCAGTAATACAGAAGTGTTCCCATTTCCCCACAACATCTACATTGACAATAACTTATGCTGGAATCTGCTTTTATTAAAGGACTGACCATAGAATAAAGAGATTATTCATGAAGAACAAAAACTCATTGACTTAACTCTGTCCTTCCATCCACTCAGACCATAGCTAGTTCACTTTTATGAAGCTTGAATATATTAGATACACAATTAAATGTGTATTTTCTACCTTTGATTTGGAAACCACAAGGAAGCTACAATTTCCTCATTACAAATATCTCTGTGAGCAGCATAAACATTTTGCTTCTGGAAACTAATCCTGTCCACCTTCTGTAGGTCTCCTGGTTCCTCAGAAGTAAAAGAACTTCATTTTTATAACTCACAACCTTCTCCAGCGCTTCCATGCTGTGTTGGTCAGTCAATGAAAATTGCACATAGTTATTTTGACACCAAGTGGCAAGTATGCATTTGAATCACCTTCTTTGAATTGAACACCTTCATCTTCTTTACATAAACAATTTCAGTTCAAAGATTCTGAGTATTTGAAAAGCTGTTAAATAACTACAGAGAAGCTCAAGTTTGCAATATATTCAGAAATACATATTTCTACAAGTATGGATGCCTGTGGACATTTGTAGACACACATGTTTATTTTTTATTTTACTTATTATATTTTGTTTTTTTGAGACAGGGTTTCTCTCTAGCTTTGGAGCCTGTCCTGGAACTAGCTCTTGTAGACCAGATTGATCTCAAACTCATAGAGATCCATCTGCCTCTCAAGTCCTGGGATTAAAGGCAAGTGCCACCACTGCACGATTTACATGTTTATATATTCAGTCTCTACTATACATCAAACGTATTAAAATAGAGATGCTAATGTCAATTGAATGGTAATTGATCTTTTTATCTTTGTTCTTAGTTATATTCTTTATGTTTCGATACCATATTAAAATTTGAGAGTCTGGGATCAATTGCACAAATTTTAAAGATAAAACTGATTTGAGAAACTAAGTTCAGGAGACCAAATTTATGGAGATTCTAAAGAGCAGACATTTGTTGTAATAGAAGCAGCAGGCTGCTTCCTGTCACCCGGCTAGCTTTATTATACCCGAAATAATTACATAGAAACTGTATTCTTTTAAACACTGCTTGGCCCATTAACTCTAGCCCTTACAGGCTAATTCTCATATCCCAATCAACCCATCTCTAATAATCTGTGTAGCATCAGTCTTACCGGGAAAGATTCAGCATGTCTGACCTGGCAGCTTGCTTCATAGCATTTGCCCAGGAGAGGAGAGCATGGCTTCTGAGCTTGCTTCTTCTTCCTCCCAGCATTCTGTTCAGTTTACTCCTCCTACCTATGTTTTAACCTATGAGGGCCAAGCAGTTTCTTTATTTTAATTAACCAATGACCTTCCTCCATCATTTCCCCTTTTTCTGTTTAAACAAAACAAAAGGAAGGCTTTACCTTAACATAGCAAAATTACATATAACAAAACAGTTATCAAGGAAAAATTACAATATTTACATCTATTTTATCTTTATCATAACTAAGGAAAACTATAACTGTAACTAACTATTCTTCAACTCCATCAAAAACCCCAGAAAGATACAATATTACCTAAGTTAACAAGAAATAAGCAACTTTCAAATTCTAAAAATGACAGAGATATCTTGCTGCCTGGACAGTCACCCAAAGTTCCTCTGTACCATTGGGGCATGGATCTTCAGCCTATAGGCCGATAGTATCCAGCAGACATTTCCATGAAGCAGGAAATTTCAAAGGCAGTCACTATCTTCTTGTCCTGAAGAATGTCTTACAGACTCTTTCATGAATCAGGAACCCCTAAAGATCATCTCACCTTTAGGCAAGTTCAGCAGTCCTCTCTCTGCAGGTTCTTTGTGTCCAGTTTATGCAATAGTCCAGGCAAGAACAGTTTCTTGCCCAAATGGCTATCA
>NW_004949112.1:5445516-5477501 GCF_000317375.1 Microtus ochrogaster
TTATGTCCACAGACAACACTCAAGTCCTCTCTCTGTAGTTGGCCCTCCTGCCTCAAACAGTCAGAGTTTGCCCTGGCAGGATGGCCCAGAAAGCCAGCATTTTTAAATGGTGCAGCTTTTTTCCTGCTATGGCTGAAAACCGAAAAGCATGCGTTCAGCTTTTCATCAACACCGTTTAAGTGTTTCGTGGCAGGATCTCTTAAGAGCTGCAGGGTTTTGCAGCTAAAGCTGAGTCAGGAAGCCTCACTTAGATGAGAATGCTTGCTTGCCTCTAGCAAGCAGAGCAGACCCAAGAAATTGCTGCTACCAAGAAAATATGCTTTACTCTTTCCCAAGCTTTCTCAGGCTTTCAGTGGATTCAACTGTTCATACGTCTGGGCGCCATTCTGTTGTGGGAGCTGTGGACAGCGTTCCTCAGCCAGGCTCCCTGCTAGCTTATGCCCAGAAATAATTACACGGAAACTGTATTCTTTTAAACACTGCTTGGCCCATTAACTCTAGCCCTTACAGGCTAATTCTCATATCCCAATCAACCCATCTCTAATAATCTGTGTAGCATCAGTCTTACCGGGAAAGATTCAGCATGTCTGACCTGGCAGCTTGCTTCATGGCATCTGCCCAGGAGAGGGGAGCATGGCCTCTGAGCTCACTTCCTCTTCCTCCCAGCATTCTGTTCTGTTTACTCCTCCTACCTATGTTTTAACCTATGAGGGCCAAGCAGTTTCTTTATTATAATTAACCAATGACCTTCCTCCATCAGACATTGTGCTGAGATCAAATATGTCTTCTTCCAGACCACATTCTGAGCTTGGTCTCTCAGACTCTTCTGGGACCCTTATTCTGGGTGGGCATTGAAATTGTGGAAAATGGAAAAATCACACCCATAAAGAAATTCCTATGGAGAGTTCTTTTGCACTCAGAGACTAACATTGGATTTGTAAGCATGAATAAAAAATAAATTTGTTCTATTAGCCTATCAATATTTAGGAGCTTGTCTAATATTGCCTAAGAATAACAAATGCTTTCTGTTGTATCTAATTGTGTTCAAATTACTATCTAATCTATTTTGTAGCATTTTGTGAACAGAACTGTTTCATCTGCTATAATTTGTGAATAGAGAATCTGCCATTTACAGCCTTTGTTTTCTAAATCAGGGTTGATTATTATAAAACAATGACCTCATACAGGGCAATATAAAATATGAGGTCCGTGCTGTTGACATACATGAGACAGAGTCAAAGAAAGCCAGCAACTGTTACCATATCACTGAGATGTTTTCTTCAGATATTTTGCTAATCATTCCTGAAGTTCATCCATCAGTTATCTTAATTGATGTTCACAACAGCCAGAGAAATATACACTGACATCACATCTCTTGAGTATCAGAGACAATTAAGAGGAGAAACTTACATAATATCACTAGCCACAGAGCAGACCTCCTGTGGAATGGATGCAAAATTCTTCCTGCCTTTTCTTATACCATACTCTATACTGCAAATAACATGATAGGCCTCTACCCTGGTCTCAGTGGCAAAGATGAAATTGATGTGAGCATTTGGCTATGCCCAATTGCTGACAATTATTTCTGTACATTATAATGGAAGTCATTATTGAAAGTCAAGCACTTTTGACTTTTGATCAGGTACCTACTTGAGGATGTGTTACAGATTTATTTTCCTCATCTGTTTGCTTAAACACATTAAAATAATCCATACTAATTCAATGAGTTTAATGTGTACAAGCACTTTAAAGCCCTTGTTTTTGTAATTTCTCCTAAAATTTCCCTTTATTTGAAAATTATCCATTGCATCTTGCCACATACATCACAAGGTCACTATTCCACAGTGCTCTGATAAAAAAATGACACTATAACTTTTCCTTCTCTTACTAGAATTTAATCAGATTTCTAGTATTTTAGTCTAGTATTGGCATAAAAGAGAAAACGCAGACACAAATGAACATAGACCAGTGGAAAAGAATAGAGAGTTTGGAACAAAATTCATATACTATTTTTATGTTGTTTTGGACAAAGGTACAAAGAACATACACTGGAGAATGCCTAATTTTCAGAATAGTCTACCCATATGCATAATTGTATACTTAGAGTTCAACCCAACCTCTCACCAGTTGTTAAAAAAATAAGAGCTTATTGAAATACATAAACATAATACATGAAGTAGAAAATTCATGGAAGGAAACTTGTAGGAAATTCTGGAGGACAGTTCCATCAAGCCCAGGATACTGTAGATTAGTTCACAGGCAAAAAAAGCTGACTGCTGGGAGGCTCATCCAACTGACAAGCAACACACAGAAGAGGGAGAAAAATTTTCAAGCTATGCTTTTTGCAAGCGACAAATATCCATGTTATACAAATAATTTTAATAGATACACAAGAGGAAAAAATACAAAATAAAATGTGATATTAGAAACATAATTTTAAATGCCAGAAAAACAGTATAAACATTCCAAGACTGTTCCTATCAAATAAGATATTAAGAAATAACTTGAAAAAAACTTGATAAAATATTTAAATATTTATTTCTAGGGTGGGTACAGGGATAAGTATATCAAGTTCAAAGTTATGCATGAATTCAGGACCAGTGTGTTCTATATAGTAAGATACATAACAGCAAGAAGTATGTAGATAAAGCCTGACGGGGGTGGAGATATCAAAAATAGTTCAAAGATACATTCTGATGTGATTGTTTAACTTTTAATGGATAAGCATATTTATAAATTATTGAATTGAATTTACAAAAAGAAGTTGATGCATAGGAATAAATTTTGGAAGCAGACAGGTTTAAATATTAAGAGCATTATCTCAGTTCTGGACATATGCAAATCTGTTGTCATTATGTGTTTCCCTAGTCATCTCCTTTTCTGTCCTTCCTCAATACTGTAAATGGACATGTAAAACCTTCCACTGTAGCCCCTACTTCATAACAGAATCTGGCAGAGCATCCAAGGTTCTCATGGTGTTACCGGTGAGTAACTATCCTCACTTATTCAGAACACCTTAGCCTGGCCCACATTTCCATTCTGACAGTTACACTTGCCTTCTCTGGATTCCCTGGCTTCCCATGTCTGTCTATTTCTGTTTGTTACCCATGCTATTTTAAAAAAAAATTACTAATTTTACTCTACTTCTTAATATCTTCTCTTGTGACTTTTATAATTTCTTTAAAATACACAAACTGCACAACAGTTTTCAGAGAGAGATTATGCTCTTGTTGACTTGGCGAATCATCAACCTGCAGAGTAAAAACTAAGACATGGAGGGTTCCAGGTGAGGACCTTAGGATGTGGCCCTTGCATTCATCACTGTCTCATAAACCATTTCCTTATATTTGGTGTCATCTACAACATGGTTCTTAGTTTGTATCAAATGCCTTGTGCTGCTTGCTTCCATCACATCCATAAACTGTTGTACACCATTCCAAGACACTAGCAAAATGTTTGTGTGCTTTTTGAATAACTTCTTGTTCATCCAGCACAAATCTGTCATCCTATAAAATCTAGTGTTCTATAGGATTTGATATAACCTGTTATTATCATTAATGTTATTACCTGTCTATGTCTCTCTCCCAGAATCACTTTTCCATCTTCCTCATGACTGACACATTTATTCTCCACATTTACCCTTGTACCTGACATTGTCCAGTAGTGTGAACAGGGAACTGCATGATTGTAATGTCCAATATCAGGTCTTTATTGATAGTAAGCATCCGTGAACACACATCTCACTCCTCTATTTCAGTATTGACATTGGCTCATATTTCTCTTTGTTTTCAATTTTCTATTTTAACAACAAATTTCAGCTGAAACCTGAAAATTTTGGATATCAGGAGACATGACTGTATGTACTATCCATACCTCTGTCTTCCCTGATTCTATCCCTGCAGAGCAGGGAAGAGCACAGTCCTGTTTCTGCCAGGCAGGGCAGACTACATGGCTGGCATCTAAGGCATCCATTGAACGACAATGGAAATCTGGCTTCTCCGAGTCCATTGGCTGTGTGGAGGGAGAATGCCAACTGAGGACCAAGTATAAAAACATAGGAACCTATGTGGGTCATTCTCACTTAAATCATCACATGAGGTAACTTGGCTTTGGTTCTCACAAGGACACTTTTTTTTTTATATACAAGATCTCATTAATTACAAAACCAGAAATGTGAAGTGAGGATATTTTTCTTTACTGAATCAAGCTGTCTGTGAGTCTTTCATCTCAAGAGTAAGTGTGTAGAAACCAGGCCTGGTGGCTCACTTCTACAACTCAAGCACTCAGGAATTTATAGCAGAAAGATTACTGTGCGCAAAAGACCAGTGTGATTAAAGAGTGAGCACCAGACCTGCCAGGGCTACAGAGTGACCCTATGTTCAAAAAAAAGAGGAGGGGAGAAATCAAGTTATATAGATCAATTCACAATTTTTTAAGAAACTGCCGTATTGATTTCCGTAGTGACTGTACAAGTTTGCATTCCCATCAGCAACGGAGGATTGTTCCCCCTGATCTACATGCTCTCCAGCATGAGCTGTCACTTGTGTTTTTTGTTTGCTTGCTTGTTTTTTAATCTTAACAATTCTGACAGGTGTAAGATGGAATTTTAAAATAGTTTTGATTTGCATTTTCCTGATGGCTAAGGATGCTGAACATTTAAGTGTTCAGTCATCTGAAAATCCTCTATTAAGAATTATCTGTTTATATCTGTTCTTCATATTTTAATTGGATTATTTGGTTTGTTGGTATCTAGTTTCTTGATTTTTAGCATTCTATCAGTTCCACATACAACTCAACAGAGCGGAATAGTCTAGGAACTAATGTTATTCTATGTTTATTTCTTACAAAAGAAATAAATGGTGTTATTTTATTTTTATTTCAAAATCAAAGGATAACAGGCCCCCAACACATCTGTAACCACTGGAGCCTTGGCCCAGATGTCCCTGGAAGGTAAGCATCTTGGTCCCTTGACTGGGGAAGAACATCCCATTCCCCCACCCCCATCCACCAAGTCTCCAGCCCCTGAGCAGCCTCCACACACCTGCTACCATCCCCCACCACAAACAGACTGGACCAGAAAAGAAAGTCCCCTTACAATATAATAATCAAAACACTGAACATACAGAATAAAGAAAGAATATTAAGAGCTGCAAAGGAAAAAGGCCAAGTTACGTGTAAAGGCAGACCTATCAGAATTACACCTGAATTCTCAATGGAAACCATGAAAGGAAGAAGGGCACAGTCAGATATGCTGTAGACACTAAGAGATTATGGGTTTAAGCCCAGACTGTTATACTCAGCAAAGCTTTTAATCACCATAGTTGGAGAAAACAATATCTTCCATGACAAAACCAAATTTAAACATTACCCACCCACAAATTCAGTGTTACAGAATGTATTAGAAGGAAAATTCCAACCCAAGGAAATTAGCTGCACCCATGAAACACAGGCAACAAATAAACTCACACCTCACACTAGCAAACCCCAAAGAAAGGAAACACACAAATGTAGGGTTAAGCCAGCCCCTTTAGGGAGGGTTTGCCTGGGGCAGTTGTTGACTGATAAATTGAGTGCGGAGGCTGCATGCCTCTCTTTCTTTCCTACCTCCTGTGCTGCGCGGGAACTTCGGTTCTGTAATTTTTATTTAATCATTAAAATTGTATATATTCTTTAATATTTGCCTGCATTTATTCACGCCAATACACAAACACTACCACCAAAATTAAAAGGACTAAACAATCACTGGTCACTAACATCTCTTAATATCAATGTATTCAATTCACTTACAAAAAGACAAGGGTTAATAGAATGGATAAGAAAACAGGATCCATCCATCTGTTGTATACAAGAAATACACCTCAACCTCAAAGTCAGCATTACCTCAGAGTAAAGTGTTAGGAAAAGACATTCCAAGCAATGGAACCTAAGAAACAAACATGTATAGCTCTCCTAATATCTAACAAAGTAGACTACAAACTAAAGTCAATCAAAATAGATAGAGCAGGATATTTCTTCATACTCATCACAGGAAAAAAGACATCAAAACAAAGTCTCAAATTCTTGACATCTATGTCCCAAATACAAGAGCACCTACGTATGAAAAAAAAAAAACACATTATCAAAGCTTAAATCATACCTCAAACCCCACACACTAATATTAGGAAATTTTAGCACCCCACTCTCTCCAATGGACAGGTCTGTCAGACAGAAACATAACAGAGAAATAGGAGAACTAACAGATGTCATAACTCAAATTGACTTAATAGACATTTACAAAACATTTCACCCAAACACAAAAGAATACACCTTCTTTTCAGCACCTCATGGAACCTTCTCTAAAATTTACCTCATACTCATCAACAAAGCAAACGTCAACAGGTACTAAAAAAATTGGAATAGCCCTTGTATCTTATTGGATCACCAAGGCTTAAAATTAGAATTCAACAACAACATTAATTGCAGAAAGCCTATAAACTCGTGAAAATTTGAATAGTGCTCAACTGAATAATCTCTGAGTCAATGAAGCATTAAAAAAATTAACGACTTTCTAGAATTCAATGATAATGAATGCACAAAATATCCAAACTAATGGGACACTTTGAAAAAAGTGCTAAGAAGAAAATTCATAACACTAAGTATCTACATAAAAAACATGGAGAAATCTCATACAAGTAATTTAACAGCACATCTGAAAACTCTAGAAAAAAAGAAGCGTTTCATTCATCCAGGAGGAGAAGACACCAGGAAATAGTCAAAATGAGGGCTGAAATCAATAAAATATAAACAAAGAAAGCAATAAAAGGAATCAATGAAACCAAGAGTGGTTCTTTGAGAAAATCAACAAAATAGACAGACCCTTATCCAAACTAAGTAAAAGGTAGAAAGGGAACATGTAAATTAACAGAATGAGAAATGAAAAGGAGGAGGCATAACAACAGACACAGAGAAAATCCAGAGAATTATTAGGTCATACTTCAAAAACCTGAACTGCACAAAATTAGGAAATTGGCCAGGCCTTTAATCCCAGAACCCAGGCAGCAGAGGCAGGAGGAGCTCTGTGAGGTTATTGAGGCCAGCCTGGTTTGCAAGAGCTAGTTCCAGGACAGGCTTAAAAAAACTACAGAAAAATTCTGTCTCAAAAAAAAAAAACTAAAATTAAATCAAGAATAGATAAAGAATTTAGATAGAACTATAACTGTAAGAAAATAGAAGTAGTCATCAAGTCTCCCAAGCAAAAAATCCCAGAACCAAACTGTTTCAGCACAGATTTCTAGCATAATTTTAAAGAAGAGCTAATACCATTGCTCCTCAAGTTGTTTCTCAAAATAGAAACAAGAACACATTAAAAAAAAAAAAACATTGACCATGATTAAGTTGGCATCATACCAGAGATGCAGGAATGGTTCCACATACGAAAATCTATCAATTTAATCCACCATATAAACAAACTGAAAAAAATACATGATCATCTCATTTGATGCTGAAAAAGCATTCTACAAAATCCAACACCCCTTCATGACAAAAGTATTGAAGAGACCAGGGATACAAGGACATATCTAAACATAGTAAAAGCAATATATCGCAAGCTGACAGCCAACACCAAATTAAATATAGAGAAACTCAAAGCAATTTCACTAAAATCAGGAATAAGACAAGGCTGTCCACTCTCTCCATAGCTATTCAACATAGTACTCTATATTCTAACTAGAGCAATAAGACAGCAAAAGAACAAGGGGATTCAAATTAAAAAAAAAGAAAATAAACTTTTACTATTTGCAGATTACATGATAATATACATAAGTGACCCCAAAAATTCGAAGAGGGAACTTGTACAGCTGATAAACCTTTTCAGTAATGTGACAGAATAAAAGATCAATTCAAAAAAATCAATAACCTTCCTATATACAAATGATAAAGGTGCTGAGATATCAGAAAAACATCACCATTTAAAATAACCATACGCAACATAAAATATCTTGGGATAACACTAACCAAAGAAGTAATAGACCCATACAACAAAAACTTTAAGTCTTTGAAGAAAGAAATTGTGGAATATATCAGAAAATAGAAAGATCTCCCATGCTCTTCACTAGGTACGATCAACATAGTAAAAATGCCAATTCTGTAGACCAAAAGCAGTCTACAGATTCAAAGCAATCCCCACCAAAAATATTCACATATAATTCTTCACAGACCTTGAAAGAACAATAATCTACTTCATATAAAAAACAAAAAAACTCATAATAGTAAAAACAATACTCTACAATAAAGAAACTTCTGGAGGCATCACCACTCTTGACATCAAACTCTGTTATAGAGCTGCAGTAATGAAAACAGCCTGCTATTGACATGAAAACAGACTAATGGTGTCGGCATAATTGGATGTCAGCACATAAAAGAATGCAAATAGATCCATATCTATCCCCATGTGCAAAACTTAAGTCCCAGTTGATCAAAGACCTCAACATAAACCCAGTCACACTTAACCTCATTGAATAGAAAGTGGGAAGTAACCTTGAATGGGCATTAGGAGACCACATCCTAAATATAACACCAATAGCTCTGAGATAAACATTTAATAAATGGGACCTCCTAAAACTCAGAAGCTTCTGTAAGGCAGAGGACACAGTCTCTAAGACAAAATGTCAGCCTACTGAGTAAGAAAAGATCTTCAGTAATCCCACATAAGACAGAGGACTGATCTTTAAAATATATAAAGAGTTCAAGAAACTAGACATCAAATTATCAAATAGTACAATCAAAAATGGGATACAGATCAAAACAGAAAATTCTAAAGAGAAAATTACAAATTGCTTAAAGACACTTAAAGAATTGCTCAACAGCCTTAGTCATCATGGAAATGAAAATAAAAAAAAAATCTGAGTTACAATCTTACACCAGCCAGAATAAATAAAATTAAAAACACCAGTGATAGCTTATGCTGGAGAGGATGTGGAGTAAGGGAAACATTCCTCCATTGTTGGTGGGGGTGTAAACTTATATAGACACTTTGGAAATCAAAATGTCGAATTCTCAGAAAATTGGAAATCAATCTACCTCAGGTCGTAGCAATACCACTCTTGGGCATAAACCCAAAAGGGGCACATTCATATCACAGGACATTTTCTTAACTCTGTTTTTAGCTGCATTATTCATAACAGCCAAAACCTGGAAATAGTCTAGATCTCCCTCAACTGAATTATGGATGAAGAAAATGTGGTACATTTGCACAATGAAGTACTACTCAGTGCTAAAAGATAAGGACATCTTGAAAATTTCATGCAAATTGATAGAAAAAAAAACATTCTGAGTGAGGTGATCCAGATCCAGATAGGCAAACATGGCATGTACTTATTAATTAATAACTGGATAATAGACGTAAAGCAAAGATTAACCAGCCTATAGTCCATGATCCCTGAGAAGCTAGGTAACAAGGAGATATACATGGATCTCCCTGGGACAGAAAACCAGAAAAGACCTCCTGAGATAATTATGGGAGAGGGGAGAAGGGAGTATGGAATTTGGGGGGAGGGGAGTAGTGGAGGGAGGAGAAGAACATAAGGGAATGGGATGCTCAAGAAGGGGGAAAGGCAGTGATGGAGAGAAAGGAAAAAGATATTTTAATTTAAGGAGTCATTAAAGGGCTATCAGAAAACATCACACTAAAGAAATTCATAAAGATGACTCCAGCTAAGACTCTGAGAAACAGTGGAGAGTATACCCAAACTGGCCATCCCCTGTAATCAGATTGATCACTACCTTAATTGCCATCATAGAAACTTCAACCAGTTTTTATTGAGCTCTACATTTTTCTCTGCTCCCCTCCCTGCCTCTCACCTCCCCCCAAAAAGAAGCAAACTAGCACAGGACTTATTGGATTCTCTGAAGGTAAAAACAAAAACAGTAATAATAACCTTCCCCCTTGTGGAGACTGTGGCAGCAACCTGTTGGCTCATAGGCATTTATAGATATCATGGTAGTAAATAAATGAACCTTAGAGAGCAAAAAATAATAAGAAAGAAAGAAAGAAGGGAGGAAAGAAAAGAAAAGAAAAAAGAAACTTCAACTGGCACCTGATGGAAGCAGATATAGAGATCCACAGTGAAGCACTGGGCTAAACTACCCGAGACCAGACCAAGAGAGGGAGGAGCAATAATATAAGCAAATAGGTCAAGGCCATAATGGTGATACTCATAGAAACAGCTGACCTGAGCTAATGAGAGCTTTCTGACTCTGGACTAATAACAGGGGAACATGTATTGGATCAGAATTTTCCCTAGTGCTTTAACTGGAATAGAAGCACATTCTTTTTGGAGGGATACCTTGCTTAACCTAGATATATGGAGGAGGGCCTTGGTCATGCCTGGAAGTGAGGTGGCAGACTTTGTTGCCTCCCCATGGTAAGTCTTACCTTTTCTGAGGAGTGGATGAGGATATGGGGGAATGTGAGGGTAGCAAGAGGAGGGGAGAGAGTAGGAATGGAGATTGCTATGTAAAATGAGAAAACATAGTATTAAAAATTCTTAATGAAAAATAGAATAACATAAAGAAATGAAAAAAAAGAATGAGGACAACTGACATTGATTTGCAGCTATAACGCCATGCTTTTTCTGTCAATGGAACCATAAATTCTACTTTAAACTGTTCAATATTTTTTGACTAAAATTCTGATCATAACTTTTCTTCTGTGTCTTTTGCTACAGATGGCATTTGTCTCAGTCTTAAAGCACTGAACCTTCAAGAAGGCATTAAATTTATCCAATTTGATGACAGATTTTATTCAACCATTATTTTATTCATTGTCTTGACAAGTACTTGTTACATTTCACAGACTGTTGCAAGATGTAACAATATTCCAGATGTCAACAAAGGCACGTGTTTCTATTCTGGCTTTCTCAACTGGCTAGAGAAACTACTGCCAGCTAACAGTGGAGAGGAATCCAGTTGCACTGCACAGACCAGAAGCTTTAGTGTCTGAGACAAACAATAAGTAAGCAACATGCAGCTGATCCACTAATTCCACAAATGCTGAATGTTTACTGTGCCCCATGATGGTCCCAGCAGTTACTGCATCTCGGCGAATAAATGGTACAAATATGTTGGCTCTCACAAATGCTGTAATAGGATCTAATATGTTGGCTCTCACAAATGCTGTAATAGGATCCTAGATAATCACATAATATAGGGTTAAAAATAAACTGTTTTCTTTTATTAAAAGTAGCTCCTTAATGTCTAGGAGCACAGGGAACGGTGACAAGCTAGGGGAGGATATTTTACAGGATTAAAGAGGTTGATTAAAGATACTGCTTAAATCTGCAAAGTAATTAAGCAAGCAAATATCTCATTTAAAATCTATTGGTTCACTTTGCTGATTTCTTTATTATTATTATTATTATTATTATTATTATTATTATTTATTCATTTTAATTCTATGTGTCCTTGAGGCCTAGCTCCTGGAGTCCAGTCTTGAGAGGGAGGAACAATACTATGAGCAAAGGGGTCAAGACTACGATGGGAAAACCCACAGGAACAGCTGATCTGAGCTAGTGTGAGCTCACTGAATCTGTACTAACAGCTGGGAAACCTGAATAGGACCAAATTAGGCCCTGTGAGTATGGATGAAAGTTTTATGGCTTTGGTAGTTTGTGGGGCTACTGGCCTTGGAATTGTTATTTATCCCTAGAGCATGAATGGAGATTTTGGAGCCCATTCCCTATGAAGTGATACATTTCTTAGCCTAGATAGAGGGAGGAGGGCCTTGGTCCTACCTCAAGTCATGTGACATTTTGTTGGTTTCCAATGGGTAACCTCACCCTCTCTGAAGGGTGGAAAGAATTTAGAGGGAAGGGGAAGAGGAGAGGGAGACCGAAATGGGATTGGTATCTAAAATAAAGAAAGATTACCTTTAGAAAACCTACTGAATTATATTGCTGAAAAAAGTCACCATGACCATGGCAACTCTTGTAGAAACTTTTAACTGGGTAGCTTGTTTACAGTTCAGGAATTTAGCCCATTATTATCATGGTGGGAAGCAAGGCATTTTTCAGGCATACATGATGCTGGAGAAGTTGAGTTCTACTTCTTGCAAGCAATGGAACATGGTATGAGACACTGGGTAGCATCTTGGGCATATATGAGACCTCAAAGCCCACTCCACAGTAATATACTTTCTCCAATAAGAACACACCTTCGCCAACAAGGCCATAGCTCCTGAAGGTCACTCCCTTTGGGGCCATTTTCACTCAAACCATCATAGTTGGCTAGCTGATTTTTCTAAATGATAGTGTAGTAATGATCTTTATGGTATCAAAAGTGTCTAAATGTCATATTTTCACAAATATTTAATCAATAACTTCAACATATATGAAAATATGAATCAGCCTTGTAGGGGATCAATACATAAACAATTTGATACAAATCTTCAGTTTAAAATGTAAAAAAGACTCTGACATAAATTCTAACTCAGGCTAGAATGGTGGGTATCTTCTCATGAGTGAGATGCACTCTGTCTTTTATCTAGAAGTGAAAAGTTCCATGTGACCCTGAATTTCTGCTTTTTATATGTCTAGGATAAGGAAAAGAGGTCACATGAAAAAAAATGAGTATATAATTTAAAAATTGAAGAAAGTGTCGTTGGCTCCCATATAAGCAATCTGTGTTCTCAGTTAGCCACTCTTCCACCCTGCTTCTGCCACCTGTTTTCTTTATTCCCAATATTAATAAGGCCTCTAGCATCAACCCACTCCCTGCCATGCTTAGAAACCTACATGAGAGTTGGAGGCCTTTACCAATGATTTGTTTACAATTAGCTTTCAGACCTTCATAATTCATGAGGATTTTAGTAAGCATAATCCCATAATTTTAACCAAATTACTGTTTAATCTATATTTTAAGAAAAGATAAAATAATGAACCATATAGAACTGCCATGTTTATTACTATAAATAATCCTCTTTACTACACTTACATCCATTAAAGCTTTATGTTTTTGAGGTAATTCTCTTATCTGTTTTAAACATGTCTCTTACATCTTCTAAATATTCCTTTCTTAAAACACAAGCCATTTTTAATGTCACTTTTTTATCCCTTTCCAATAATTCTCAGAGGTTTGTCTACATAGATTTCTTTTACATCTCAAACACTCATCCTATAAAACGAGAGCACTAACAACAGCTGAGGTCAATCAAGGCTCTGGAATTCAACAAGATACAAAATATATATAATAGATTTTATCCCTTCAATCTCAGAACTGACTTCATTTGGGCCCTGTTTACAAATTCGTAGCAATCTACATCTCTTTCTTCCATTCTACTGTTATGGAGGTGGGTCTTATATCTTATCTCTTGCTTTCATTGGTTAACTAATAAAGAAAACTGCTTGGCCCTGATAGGACAGAAAATTAGGTAGGCGGAGTAGACAGAACAGAATGCTGGGAAAAAGAAGCCGAGTCAGTGAGTCGCCATGATTCTCCTACTCCTGACAGTCTCAGGTTAAGATCTTGCCTGGTAAGCCACCTCGTGGGCTACACAGATTGTTAGAAATGGGTTAGATCAATATGTAAGAGCTAGCCAATAAGAGGCTGGAACTAATGGGCCAAGCAGTGTTTAAAAGAATACAGTTTCCATGTAATTATTTCGGGTATAAAGCTAGCCATGCAGGCAGCCGGGTGCCAGGAATGTAGCCCGCCACTCCACACAACACTACTGCTCCCCTTCTGTAAAGATGATGACAGCCTATATAAGATACATGTAATTATACATAGACAGATTGCTTTTAGTGGCTTTTGTAAAGTTTGACAGCAGGTACATGCCACACAAAATGAGAATATAAGCACACTTCTGAATCTCAGCATTCTAGAACCAGACATCACTTGATGTCCCTATTGTATGTTCTGTGCAGAGATACATTCTGCTGAATCTCATTGTAAAGACTTGAGTTGTTTACAAGTGGCTCAGTTCACTTACTCCCTGTTGAATCTGGCTGAATCATTGCATATTATGACTGTCTTAGTTCACACACACCCTTAGATAAGATACTCTAAATAAGATATGTCCTTTTTACCTGAATCATGTTGAATAATACCTAAAAACTGTTGAGTGTATGCAGGGTTATGCCACTATGAATGCGAACTCAGGGTAAGCAATGTGAAAAAAAATGTCTCTAGTTCTTGCCCCCCAAATTTTGTTTAATATTTCTAAGTCCTCAGGATTGCCATCACTCAGTTACCTAATGGTTACACTTTATAGATCCTTAGGTTGGCACATAAAGTGCTCATCATTTCGTTAGCTTTTTACCTTCCAGATTTAGTAAGAAATATTTCATTGTAACAGACCTGATTCACAATTATTGAAGTTACCATTGATACCTGTGTTCTTCACATCTCTGTCTTGGTTTCATTTTGTTAGTATGTGGCTTCCACTTTTATTTACCAGCACATATTCACTGTGTATAGTGAAAAACTCCCTTACAAATAAAGATTTACTTTTGAAACAATGTAGTAGCCCTTTAAGCCAGTGATCTGCATCCATCCTGATGAAGAGCATGATTGCCATCCTCTGTTTATTAGTTTCATTTAGCCTAATGCACTCTACTGTGAGACTGATAGGTAAAGTCTGAATTAATATGGAAATTTCTCTGTAACCTGGAGCACATGAAGAAATGTGAGATGGTTAGACACCACTCAGCACACATTTTTACTGTCTCTGGATTTGCTTTTGGATGGGAATAACTAGTTTCTAAGGGTTAGGTTCAGTCACTGAAACATCGTATAGATTATCAGTGTAGTGAGTTGTGCATGAATTTATAAATCAGAGTTATTAGTAAAATTCCCAGTTCATTAGTTCTACGTTGAGAATTTGAGTGAGCTACTTCACTGTGCTTGGTTTATGTTTCTATTGTTTAAGACAGGTAAGATTATAGCTTTTATATGTATGGAAAACAAGGACCACACTGATAGGTGCATAGAGATGAATTGTTTACTGATTTTCCTAGTGTTTAAATGGCCTCTGGGAATGTTCTTCATCTTTTGCTTGAGATTTGACCAAGTGGAATCAAAGGGAAGGATTGCATTCTGGTGGTCATGTACTCCACAGTGTAAAAAACAAATATAGAATGCAAAAATGAATTGATCTGGTGAACAGATACGTAGAAGTTTGTTTGGAAACTTATATTTGACTTTTACTGTCAACTCACCTGGCTCTAGAAGCACCTAAGAAGCAATGATTAGCATGTCTGTGTAAATGTGTTCCCATAGATGTTTAAATACAAAGAAAAACCCACTATAAATGAGTGACACTGTTCCTAGAATGAGAATTCTGGCCAGATAAGAAAAACAAAAGGAGTGAGCTGAGGGCCAACATTCATTACTGTCTGACTCTTCATTGTGGAAACTACAGTCAGTAATGAAATTCAAGATGGCCTCATGCTGTGTTGGCAAAGCTGGAAGCAGATAGGAAAGGCAAGAGTGAATGAAAAAGTGCCAGCTAAAGAAACAGCTAATCATGGTTTTTTTCCACTTTCTGTAGAGAAAGAGGTTGTGAAGGTGAAGTAAGGCACACATGCAAAGATATTCAACGTGGTCTTCTCTTCTGCCTCAGGGTGTTTGTGTGCCTGATATCTACCAAGTGAACACCACTCATAGGACAATTTGTGAAAAGCAGTCAACAAAACCCACGAATTAGATGGCATGAAATGAGTGCAAACAGGTACTCTCTGTGTAGTCATCTCTTCAGAGCCTGTCACTCACCACGAGGTTCTTCTCTTATACAGGGGAAACTAAATAAGGCTACTAATATTGGAACCCGGAGTCGTGTTTTCCCATAGTTTTTTCTTTGTTCTTGTTTCGATGCCTTCCATGTGTTTGATTTTTTTTGAACATCTGTCTCTTTCATTTCAAGTTTGTGAGCTAAACCAAATGCTGTCTACAAAGTTTGAGTATCAATAGGAAGCAACTGTTATTGTGTATCACAACTGAATGCATCGTACTTGATTTTAGCAATTCATATATGAGTTTCTCATAGTATTTTTTTCCCTGCTGAGACACTATCTATAGTTTGATCTATCACACTTTACTTGAGGAGATCTCTTTCTAGCTCAGGTCTGTATCTAAGCCTGTTCACTGTCCCTCAGTACTGTTTTGGAGATGCCATCTAAGAAATTGTGACTTAGATAATATAGTTGAATCTGTAGATAACATGAGAGTGTCAAAAATTAAATTAATCAAAAGGCATGCTTCTTGTATTTTGAAACATTTTAGTGAGTTGAAAGAAAACAGGGCCATCGGATACCACACACTATAAAAAGTTGACATATGGACTCTATGTGTATCCTCTGCATCAGTTCTCTTTAAATCTGTACCATAGCTCAGATGCCCACTGAGGATCTATGTTAGGAAAGGAGAAAAAGTCACATGATGAACTTGGGTATATAGAAGAAGGTAATAGGAAGTCAGAAAGGATGTCTATTTTTACTTATGTATATTAAGAGTAAATTAAATAAAATGCAGTGCAATGGATACTGATGGTGACAGGTGCTGTGCAATTAAATCACATACTGCAGCTATTTGGAAGCACAGTATTTCAGGTGCTAAGCAGAGACACAGAAAGAGCTTCACTAGTTCATGCTAATTCCAAGTCAGGTATTTGTTTATACAGTAAATAATCAAGAATACTTTCCTCATATTACCTCTGTAATTCATGTCCTAGAAAATCCCTGGATATTTTCCTAAGCTATTTGACATCATTTCAGAAAATATCAGTTTGTGATAGATAGATTCTTTGGCCTAATTCATAACAAAAACCCCTGTTTGTATGACTGAAAATAGCTCACAGGTTTAAATCAGTATTGTGTCTGTGATGTGCAGAAACAGATGTAGTCAGCACAAACATACTGAATTCCATCCCTATGAATTTGCTTTAGCACAGCAGCATAGAAGCTCATCACTTTCCTACTTTTGCCTGATATAATTGGTCTCCTGGTATCTGTTCCTAATAAACTTACTTGAAACTCTGCCACTTATCACTTTTACCCTGGTTAAAACAGCCTGACTTTACCTCAATATGTAGTCAGCTTGTTGCTCATGCCCAAGCACAAACTCAAACACATCCCAGAGTTTGGTGAGCAAGATCTACAATGACCTAATATTGTCAAAGTCAGCGATGGACATTTGTATGCATTTTCTTTAAACTTATGCATCTGTGAGCTCCACAGCCAAACCTATGGTTGAAATCTTTTCATTGTGTGTTCTCGATACCTGGATGATGTCTATGTCTCATGCTTCCTGAACATCTGGGTTTGGCTTGAAATTTCTTTCTCTTTCTTCTGCTTCTGACACTTTGGTTTCCACCCTTCATGCTCCCAGGAGCATCTTGCATTTCCCCTGGCTGGAAGATTTCCAGAAAATGCTTATTGTGGCTAAGCTACTTTTGAAAGGAAGGTCAAGTCCCAACAAGACTGAACTTACAGCAATTGAAATGACAACACACAGGGCAGGAAACCCTGACTGCTCTTTGGACTGGAGAGGAAGGGAAAAGGGGAAGAAAGGAGGGAGGTGGGGGGAGGGGAGGGAAGTGGGAGGAGGTGGAAATTTTTAAGTAATAATTAAAAAAAAGAAAAAAAAGAGCTATGAGTAAATAGATAATTAGATTAAAGTAACTCTAATTATCAGCCCAGTTGGGCAATAGTAAGTACAAAAAAATTCCGCTGGAATACCAGGGCCAGGCTCCCAGCTCGGGCTTGTGGGCTTCATAACTTAATTTTAATGATCATTTTTGTTTCCCTCTATTTGGTTTTAATAAAATATCCACTGTCTTAGAACAAAAAAAGAAATGACAACACCCAAGTTGCACACAATATTCTCAAATAACAAATGTCCACTGTTTATTGTATCCATGTAAAAGAGATGGACCTGGGTTCTGTGAAAATAAAAGCAAAAGACAAATTAAAATATTTACTCATGAAAAACCTATATTTTTTTTTAGAAAAGACAGACCATAAAATACATGAATAAATAAAAGCAAGAAGATTCAGGCCAGGAGAGCAGATTCAGGCTTCTCTGAGGAAAATACACATGAACAGCATAGCATAGTGAGGGGAAAATGCTGATACTGGGGCTGTGTGCCTTAATCTATATTTATCACAGCTCAAAAAAAGAAAAAACAGCATGGACCAGTTCTACATAGGTCTATGGAGTCTTTTCCATGTAGTGGAATGTGCAAGGCACATCATCACCATGAGAGTGAATGAGGGAACCAAGAGGGAAAAGGGGAAGCCAGACATGAGCTGGAATCAGGCTTACTGTTTCACAACCCTCTTCTGGCTAAGATTTAAAAATGTTCCCTGTGGGATCTTGGCTGAATGGGTCAGTCTGTAGGAATATTAAGAGATGATGCAACCTTTAGGCCTGAAACCTCATTGCAAGAAAGAGCTCACGCAGAGAATGAGTGTGCAGGGTATACTGATGCCCATTCTCTCCTATTTGGTCTGTTTCCTAAGCATTTTGAAGAAAGCATGCTTGTAAATCAAGGTCTGTGAGAATAATGATCTCTTTACATCAGCAGCAGAGATTTGTCATTGTCATAATGTGGGCCGATACAGCCACTCTTTCTTGTATCTGGGATGGATTCCTTTAGTGACCTAAATGCTTCCTACTATGTTACTCCTCTTAAAAGTTTCTTCTCTTCTATGAAGAGCACCATAGTGAAGACAAGCAACTTACATATGAATTCAGAGACATGTATGACCTATATCCAAAATGCACAGGTGTAGCTCCTACTACAAAAGCTCAAAATTGTAATTCTGACATATTTGTGTATTCAGAGTGGTGTTTGGATGTGCACAGATACAATCACAGACAAAATATTCCTAGCATTAGCAAAACACAATTGAAAGATGTTTGTGTTTAATATCACACAATTAGTTCAGTGCATTTGATTGATTAGTACATTTAGGTTTACACAAAACGTTTTAGTTAAAAATAGATTCTTTTCTCATATAATACATCTGACTGAAGTTTCTCTTCCGTCCACTCCTCCCAGCTATCCCTCCCACTTCTTCTTCCCTCTCCCCCAGATCCATACCCCCTCCATTTCCTTTCAGATAAGACCAGGCATCCTAGTCAAAAACAACCAAAGATGACAAAGCCAAATATAATGAGACAAGGCAAAAGTCCTCATACTGACGTAGGAGTCCCCTCTGTGTGCTGTGATTAGCATTAATGAGTCAGGAAACTGCCTGGCTAGTTGATAGGACAGAAATTAGGTAGATGGGGAAGACACAACTGAATGCTGGGAGAAAGAAGGGTGGAGTCAAAGAGACACACTATGGCATCTGCCACCAGAGTAAGACATGCTGCCAAAACTTAGCTGATATGCCACTGCCATACACAGATTAATAGAAATGGGTTAAACTAAGATGTAAGAGTTTAGCCAATAAGAAGTTAGAGCTAATGGTCCAAGCAGTGTTTTAATTAATATAGTTTCTGTGTGATTATTTTTGTTATGGGTGTCTAGGACAAACAAGCAGCCTTGCAACATTATATACAAAGGTTGGACAAGGCAATCGAAGAGGAAGAAAAGAGTCTCAAGAGCAGACAAAAAGAATCAAAAATACTTCTACTCAATAGTTAGAATCCCACAAAAATGCCAATGTAACAGCCACAACATAGACATAGAAGACCAATTTTACACCACTGTAGGCCCTATGCTTTCTTGCCACTTCAGTCTCTGTGAATATATGTATGCCCTGCTTAATTGTTTCAGTGGGCAGTGATCTTCTGGGTGCTCCATCTCCTCTGGCTCCTATAATCTTTCTGTGACCTTTCATGCAGTTTTACCTGAGCTGAGAGGGAAGGGACCCAATATAAAATCCCAATTTAGACTCTCTCTGCATTATGTCTAGCTGTGTATCACTGAATCTGCTCCCATCTGCCAGCAGAGTAAATCCAAACAAGGCATCAATTTGTAAACATTGTTAAATATCATTTAACTGGGTTTTTCATTTGTTTGTTTTATTTTATTTGCTGGTGTGGATTTTAGACCAGTTGTGTTTGATTCTACCTTTCATTTAAAGGCAATCTAGTCCCCAGTTCCTGAGCATCAAAACAGTGTTGGACTTGGACTACCTCCCACAGAGTGGACAAGTTAGATCAGATCATTTTTCGACCTTCCCAAAAATTCTGTTCATCCATTGCCCAACCACATCTTGTATGTAAGAGAAATTGTAGGTCAACAGCTTTTTGGCTAGATTTGTGACCAGTTATTTAATTTCTTTTCAGTATCCTGCAGTATCCCTTTTCTTACCAAAGAGACTAGAAAATCAGGGCTAAGACTCCATGCAGGCACTAGCTTGACTGCTCCACACTCAATGATTTGTGTGTATGTAGTCCTTAGCAATGGGGTCTCACTATCAGTGTGCATAGAGTATACCACTACTCAATGATCAGTGTGGGTTGTTTGAGGATTTTCACAGAATCCCCTCAGACAACAATTCAAATGCAAGATAGTTCCAGCACTGGAGCCTTGACACCCTACACAAATGGTCAGTTAAGACTCCATACCCTCCATTACTAGGAGTCCTCACTATGATTACCCTCATAGATTCCAGGAAGCTCCCCCTGCACTAGATTTCACCCCACCAATGCTCCCCAATTACCTCTCCCCCTCTCTCTGCATTCTCTCCCTCTGCTCCTTCTCTCCTCCCACATCATTCCTCCCGTTCCCTTTCCTACACACTCCCAGCCCACTCTAAAAATCTGTTCTACTTCCCCTTCCCAGATGGATACATACTTTCACACAAGAGGTTTCTCTTTAGCTATCCTCTCTGGCTTGACAGATTGTAGCTTGGTTATCATTTAATTAATGACTAAAATCCACATATTAGTGAAGACAGCATGTGTGTCTTTTTGGGTCTGTGTTACCTCACTCAGGATGACCTTCCCTAGTTGCATCCATTGGCCTGCAAATTTCATTATGCCATTTTTTCTTTTCTTTTTTTTTAAATCATTGTGGAAATGTACTGTACTTCAGTTCAGTACATTCTTCAGTTCAGGATTATCTAGATTGACCCAATTTCTCTCTATTATGAAGAAAGTTGCAATGAACATAGCTGAGCAAGCATCCTTGTAGTAGGATGAAACACCTTTTGGGTACATGGCCAAGAGTAGTACATGGTCTTAAAGTAGATGGATTTCTAATTTTTAAAAAAAGCCATCATATTGATTTATATTGTGGCTGTACAAGTGTGCACTTCCACCAGCATTTGAGGAATGTTCACTTATTCCACATCCTTGCCAGCATGAGCTATAACTTGTGCTTTTTATATTACCTATTCCAACAGGTATAAGATAGAATCTCAAAGTAGTACTCAGCTATTTGATTTATTATTTAATTTTTTATTGCTAATTCTCTATTTATATCTGTTCCCCATTTTAAATTACATTATATGTTTGTATGTTTTGATGTTTATTTCCTTAAGTACTTTATATATTTTGGATATTGATTATCTATAGATATGGTGATGGTAAAAATCTTTTCCAAATCTGTAGAATTTGATTGATTGTGTCCTTTGCCTAGATTTTCAGTTTCATGAGATGCCACTTATTGGTTGTTGATCTTAGTATCTATGTTATCAGTGTTCTTTTCAAAAAGTTGTCTCCTGTGCCAATGTATTGACAGCTATTCCCATCTTTCTCTTATCTGATTTTCTGCTGAGATTTTTGATCCACTTGCGCTTGAGTATTATGCAGTGTGAAAATCATGGTTCTGTGTATATTATTCTATGTCCAGTTTCATCGCATGATTCTTGAAGATGCTGTCTTTTTTTCCAGTGTGTATTTCTGGCTTCTTTTTCAGGAAGAAAATAAGATGTCTATAGTTGTATGGATTTATCAACAGGGCTTTGATTCAATTCCATTGAGCAAAATGTCTGCTTCTTTGCCAATACCATATGGTTTTATTACTTTAGGTCTTTAGTACAACTTGAAATCAGGGATGGTGATACCAATAACAGTCCTTTTGTTGAACAACATTGTTTTAGTTATCTGGGTTTTCTGTTTTTCCATATGTACTTGAGAACTGTCCCTTTAAAAATGTGTAAAGAATTGTGTTGGGATTTTGATTGGGTATTGGATTAAATTTGTAGATTGATTTTCATAGGATGGTCATTTTACTATGTTAATCATGGTGATCCACGAACATCCATTTTTGATATCTTCTTCAATTTTTTTCTTCAAAGACTGGAGTTTTTGCTATACTAATATTTCACTTGCTTGGTTAGGGTTACCCCAAAATGAGACAGAGTTTCTTTGTGTAGCCTTGGCTGTCCTAAAACTTACTCTGTAGATCAAGCTGACCTCAAACTCAAAGATGTTCATTTTCTGTTTGTACCTCCTGAGTACTGGATTTAAAGGTGTGTTTCACCACAATCATGATATTTTATATTGTTTGAGGGTATAATGAAAGGTGCTGTTTCTGAGATTTCTTTCTCAGTTCAATTGACATTTTTACATAAGAAAGCTACTGATTAGTGAATTAATCTTGTATCCAGCCATTTAATTAGATTTTGGCTATTGGCTGGCTATAAATTTCTTTTATTATGTTTAGATATGTCTGTTGTATCCCTGATCTCTTGAGAACTTTCACCACGAACAGTTGTTAGATTTTATCAGTGGCCTTTTCTGTACTTTATGGGATGATCATGCTATTTTTTTCCTTCTGTTTGTTTATATGGTGGATCACATTCACTGATTTTTGTATAATGAATCATCCTTGCATCTCTGCGATAAAACCTAATTGTTCACTACAAGTAATCTTTTGGTTGTGATCTTGGACCCAACTTGCAAGCATCTTATGTAGGATTTTACTCTATGTTCAGAAGGAAAGCTTGTCTGTAATTCTCTTTTTATCTTGAGTCATTATGGGATGTACGTATCAGGGTAACTCCAGTTTCAGAAAATGAATCGAACAATGCTCCTTCTGATTCTGTTTTGTAAAATAATTTAAGGAATATTGTCATTATTAGCTCTTTAAAAATCTGATAGAATTATGAGCTAAAACCATCTGGCCCTTACTGTCGTTGGTTGAACGACATTTAATAACTGCTTCTGTTTTATTGGGGGCACTTAATTGTTTATCTCATCTTGATTTACCTTTGGCAAGTGATACCTATTGAGGATACCATCCATTTTTTCTTAGATTTTCCAAGTAGCTATAGTGGAGGTTTTTAAACTATGTTCTTATGATTCGCTAGATAGTCTCAGTGTCTTGTTATTATGGTCCCTTTTGAGTCTGATTTTTATAAATTTTGATATTTGGTCTGTGTCTTTTAGTTAGTTTGGATAAAACTTTGTCTATCTTGTTAGTTGTCTCAGAGAACCCACTCTTTGTTTCATTGACTCTTTGAATTGTTCTCTTTCTTCCTTTTTTTCTTGCCCATATCTTTCTGTTTCATTTCATGTCATGCTCTTCTCTTTGATTAGCTTGGTTAGAAGTCTCTTTTGTTACATATTAAAATGGCAACATCAGCTTGGTTTTTAGGTCCAATTGCTTGAGATATCACTTTCCAATCTTTTATCCTGAAGTAATTTCTATCTTTGATGTTGAATTAGGTTTCTTGTGTGCAATAGAAGGATGAATCCTGTTTTGGCAGCAGTTCTTACAGTCTGAGTCTTTTTATAGGGGAATTGAGATCACTGATATTGAGAGATATCAATGTTAAAGGATGATTGATTATTGTTTTGTTGTTTTTGTTGGAGACAGTGGTATGTGTGCGTTTGTAGGTGTGTGCATGTTTGTGTGTACTTTCCTTCTTTTGATTTTACTGATATGAAATTACTCATTTCCTGTGTTTCATGTGTGTAGTTAACCTCCTTAGATTATTGATTTCCTTCTAGCACTTTCCATAGGGCTGAATTTCTAAATATCTATTGTTTAAAGTTGAGTTTATCATGGAATATCTTTATTTCTCCATCTATATCTGTCCAGACCCTTTTGACTTTGAGTATCTCCATTGAGAAGTCAGGTATTGTTCTACTGTCTACCTTTATGTCACCCAGTTCTTTTTCTTTTACAACTTTAATGTTCTTTCTTTATTCTGCATATATAGTGTTTAGAATGTCATGTGGTTATGGAACTTTCTTTACTGGTACAATCTATTTGGTGTTCTGCATGCTTCTCATACCTATTTAGCCATTTCTTCCTTTATGTTGGGAGAATTTTCTTTAGGGCTTTGTTAAAAATATTTTCTGGGATTTTGAGCTGGGAATCTTCTCTTTCCTCTATTCCTATTATTTCTTTGGTTTTATCCTTTTATAGTTTCCCAGAATTCTTGGATATTTTGTGTCAAGAATTTTTAGATTTAATGTTTTCTTTAATTATTGTATCAGTTTCTTCTATTATTACTTCAACATCTGAGATTATCTCTTCCCCTTCTTTTATTCTGTTGCTGAAGCTGGACTCTGTATTTCCTGTTGAAATACTTAAAATTTTTATTTCCATAATTTGCTCAGTT
Source organism: Microtus ochrogaster (assembly GCF_000317375.1). Taxonomy (NCBI): domain Eukaryota; kingdom Metazoa; phylum Chordata; class Mammalia; order Rodentia; family Cricetidae; genus Microtus; species Microtus ochrogaster. Next base: position 5,470,020 of record NW_004949112.1, read on the forward strand.
TGTGATTTCTTTACTGCCTTGACTTTCATTTTCAGATCTTGAATGGTTTCATTTGTTTTCTTCCACTGTTGATTTCTTGACTTTCTTTAGGCATTTATTAATTTCTTCTAATTGTTTTTTGTATTTTTTCTGGATTTATTAAAGGTATTTGTACATTTTCTCTTTAAGGACCTCTACAATCTTCATATATTTGGCTTTGAGGTCTTATCTTTTGCTCAGTTATATTGGATAATTCCAGTCTTCTATGGTTAGATAGCTGGTTACTAGTGGAGACTTATTGTCCTGGTTGTTATTGGTTGAGTTTTTATGCTGGAGTATAGGCACCTTGGTTTGGAGTGACATTTTTTTGGTGCTAATTTCTCAATTTGTCTCAGTTGATGAGTGTTTGTTCCTTCATTGAGTTTTTTCTCTGGGTTTTCAGAGTGTGTATGGCTGTGTTGCCTGTACTGCTGGCATGCTTGGCTGTTGTTTTAACAGGGGATATGCCTGCTTGTATTGGAAGCTGGGATACAATAAAAATTTTTGGGAGGCATGCCAGAAAATGATGGTCCTTAGGATTCATAGAAGACATTGATTGCATTCAAAGGAGACAACAGCTGATATTCTGTTGCAGTGCTAGGGATTGAGTCTGGGGGAACAGAAAAAAGGGAATAGGTCTGAGGGCAGCCTACCCGGTCTTCTGGCAGGCTTGATCAATGGATGAAATTTTTTTTTTCTGAGTTGGAGGATGGGACACAATGACATGAGGGCAGGGGAGGTAGTCTATGAGATCCTCAGGAGGTTTGGAGCAGGGGCTGTAGCTGGTAGATTTGGGTCTTCTGGGGAAAACATCTGAGACTGGAGAATGTTTACAGCAGCCTACCTGGACTTCTGAAAGTTATGGCCTGTTGAATTTTAAAGATTTTCAGAAATTTTATTTTTAAAAAATAATGGCAAGACCCTACAATTACTGATATTCTTTCCAAAAATGTCATAAAAGCCATGTCCTTAAAGAAAATACATTTTAGCATGCAAATAAGCCACTTGGGGCATTATATCAAAAGGATGGAAGGATTTTGTCTATAATAGAAATTTCTGCCCTGGGTTTAAGAGTTTGTGGAGGCTAGCCAATCATTTCTTCACCATCCTGACTCAATAAACAAGATAAAAAATATACCCTGCTTATGCAACAGAAAAAAATATGGTCAAGTGTTCTGATGTATTTTAAAATGTGCACAGAGTAAAAGGAGAAAAACTAAAGGGTAGTTTTCATAATGGACTTGCTTGTAGATCAAGTTATTTGAGTTTATTTTTAGTTTATTAAGCCCTTAGATATGCCACTGTTAGACTCAAGGCCTGAAAGCCAGACAATTTCAGTTTTTGACACACAGCCAGGAGGATCTGATTCCTCTTTGCAGTCCCAGGCCCATGCACTTTCACCTGAATATGTCATTACTTGCAGGACCCCTTTCTTTTTTAGGAAATCATGCTCAACATCTCTGCGGTCAAATCCTAAAGGTGAACACAATGTACACATAGACTCTAGTGTGCAACCTGACACAGCTCTTCCTCATGAGAAATATTGCTCATTCATCTCATGTTGTAGTACATTCGTTTTTACCATTTCCCCACTCGACATAGAAAAGAAATTTGGAAAGATGCTGTCAATACTTTTATCTGTTCTTTAATTACTAACTTTCAGTTTTATGTTTGATTGATGATTTCAAAGTGAGCACTAAAATTAGTTATCATGTTGATAACTCAATTCCAAATATCTTAAACTCTATCAAGATAAAAGGCAACATTTGTAGTAAGACACATCAAATGAAAATATTCAATCTTTTTCTTCATACTTTACTACACGGAGTTTCATTTTACTCTTTGCGACCAACATCACCATGTCCTGACTCCTGATGAGTTTTGCCCTTTTTAAATGGCCATGCTCCCTGACTGGCTCTGGCCTGGCATCTTTTTTTTTTTCAATTGACCACTGCCATCTCTTGACATGTGCCAGCCTCTATTTTAATGACATAGCCTCTGTCAACATGTATTAGTTGTAAACACGAATCCTCTGTTCCAATGACTGCTGTCCTCTCTCCATATGTGCCAGTCTTTGCTTTGACCACAAACGCTATCCCAGGGTAGGACATCTTCTCTTCCAGTGCAGTTACTACTGTCCTCTCTCCAGACATGCCAGCCCCTCTTCTGTTGACTAATGGCATGTCACACATGGATTATCCTTAATAAGACATCCCCATTCAAATGATCACTAGCCCTCTTTATATTCACTGGCTCCGAATGCTACTTTTGCCTTCTGCTATTCTTAGGCAGACTTTTTTTTTCAAGCAACTGCTGTTAACATACTTTATCAATTTGTTTAAAGTGTGGTCACAGACCTTTGTTTTAATTACCCAGCATGACAACTGAAACCAGATGGTGAGTTATAATGAGAATGATCCAAAAGTTTATAAATAGAGAGAAGCGCAGAAGAAAAGCAACAGGAAAGATATATATTTCATATTTATGTTCAACTGGCTCTGTCTTCATACATTTGCTCCCTGCAGGGTGTAGTACTGTGTCCTCCTGAACGTTGTCAGGGCACACCTGCTTCTACATAGCTCTTCTTAACAAGCAGTGGCAATGTCGCTAAAACATATAAGATGAAGTGCCCCTCCCTGATTTCTTATATTCAGAGAATATAAGGGGACTGATTCAGATTGTGTGACAATATATTTACATTTATTTTACATGTTTTCTTTTATTACTTGTCCAATTTTAACTGACTAACATTTTGTAATCTTTGTTATACTTTACATTTTCTTTATATTCTATAAAACTCTATAAACGTATTCTTTAATACAAGAGTTATCTTCTTATCAATGACTTAAATTTCCTGGGTATGCCTCTTATAAACCTCTGACTCTTTCAGACAAATAGTCATACTTTTCCATAAATACTGTTCCTTAAGTAGTTATCTCTTCTGCTAGGACAATTTTGTACTTGTAATAGAATATAAGTTAGACATTCACATAGCCGTATGAAAGCAACATTTCCAATTAAACTGGAATGGCATGTGTCTAATATATATTTTTCATAAAAATACAAATCTAAAAACTATGACTTGTATATGTGATTGTTTTTTACAGTTAGTTGGGTCATGATGTCTGTATCCCTAACAGGATGGTAATGCCCCTCTTCTACAGAGTAATTCTGTGTCTTTTTATCTGTGTAATTTTATCACCATAGCTTCATTAGCTTTTTCTGTAATTCAAATAATTAAGATAATCTTTAGGTCCATCTCACTCATATAACATTAAGATTTTGAAATTGGCAAAAATTCACTAATTTATCTGTTTCTTTGATGAGAAGTTACTATACATAATAGAAATATAATCCCATTATTTAATCAATCTCCTATTGAGATATGTCTGGGCTCTTGGAGAGCTAGTCTGAATAAAGTATCAACATCTATGTGCAGTATTTGTTATGAGTATATAGTTCCATCTTCCTTGAATAGATGACTAGAAGTGTGGCTGAGTTGTAGCATAGATAACTCTCCAGTCAGTATTTTTCAGGTTCTCTGTAAATGACATCATTCTCCCAATGGGCTGTGCAAACAGCCTTGAATGATTTGTAAATGCAGAGTCTCAGTCCCTATAAGTATAAGTCTCAGTCTCTTTTATAAGTAAAACAGGCAGCAGGCAAACTTAGCCAGCATGCTTAGTTGGGTTGTCCCTTCCCTACATCGACTTTAACTTTTGAAGTCATTTCTTCTTCATTTTACACATATGAGTAAATTCTTTGTTTTGCTCTGATAATTGATAACATTGCTTATGAAATAACTGTGTTTACTCATATAGACTCTGTCTCCAGTATCAGTTCAAGCTTGTAATCAACTGTTATTGTATAGTTTATCTATTATTATTATTTATTAGAAGGAAGCAGGCCAGTTCTTCTTTGAATGCATATGTGAAAATTATTACATTTCTGTGTTAGCTATTAATTTCCTTAGAGGTAGCCCTCTTGGGACAAAGGCTAATTTTTATGTAATTTTGAAATTATAATTTAATTATATAATTTCTCTCCCTTCCCTACCTCTCATTTACCACCTCTTAAACTTTCTTTGTTATATGAAATCTATACCTATTAATGATTCTGGAAATATTCTATAATGGTCTTTCTGTTATTTTGTAGGTTTTCTCTTTATAAGCAGGACTGCATTATGACAATATTCAACATAGATAATTAGAATGGACCTCCTTCCTTAAGTGTGATTTGTAGGCCACCGTAGTCTTTTTCTCTAATATGTGTTCATTAGGCAGTTTTGAAAATGCCAAATTGAAGAAATTCTACTTCTTCTAAAGATGCTGATATATTTTAAATCAGGAATCAATGTTGGATTTTGCTAAATGTTTTATCTGGGTTTGCCAAATAGCCTTAAGAAGGGAATGATAAAACACATCCTACAACTTAAGTGTCCAGTCTCTAGAGCCTTGGATCTTAATGAATGTGAGATTTAATAAGCTTAATAAGAAATTGATACTTATATAAAAGACATTCATGTTTTTCTGAGTGTTAAATCACCAAACTGGTAAAAAGAGATGATGTGTTGACTCATTATATAAAGTGGTTTTCATCTTATTGAGAAATTTGAAGAAGTAGGTCACTATCTGTATTGGAGTCTCCAAGAAGAATCTTAGAAAACAGAAGAAAGTGTTGCCTTCCTAAATCTTCTGGAATATGCAGGCACTGTAAAGACATTTTGTGCCCATCCCATTCCTTTCATGCGTTAAATGAATAAACAGGGAATAAGAGGAAGCTAAGACCCTTGTGTGACTCACTGGAACAGATTTGCCAAGGCCTTATAGCCCTTCAGTTTGACACCAGCTACCAGGACAGTCAGCTTTTTTCACACTGTTTCCATTCAGCCTCTAACTTAGCTAATTTCCGGCCACTGTAATAAAATACACTAACACAACAGTTTATTGGAGAAGGGTCTTATTGTGGCTCACTTTTGTGGGTACTGTGATCCATCCCAGTGGGAATTCCTGGCAGTACATGCTGTGTGTCAGAGGAGCTGACACTGCATCCACAGTCAGTAAGAAGAGAGCTCATCTCACTTCCTCCTTTTATTCCATTCAGGACCCTGGCCCCATGGAATGGTGGTGCTCACTCTGGGTGGAATGTATTCTCACCTCTGTCATCCTAATCCAGACAACCCTTCCCAGGTGTGTGTCTTATGTGTTTGTATTTCCTGCCAAGTTAGCAGTATTAACCCTTGTAATATCTTTATGACCCTTATTAGAATCAGCCAGACAATGGCAGAGATTGACAGCAGTGAAGGACTTTCACACTGGCCCTTAAGTCAATGCCCACAGTTTCCAGCTGAGGTGATTAAACTTAGAACTCACATGAAGATTGCCAGCATATTTAGCCTATAAACTTACTATGTCCATAGATAAAATCATCTTAAATTTATACTATGTTATCTCAGTGAAACAGTAATATATTTTTCTATTGTACCTTTTAAGAATTAGCAATTACCATTTATGACATTATTAATGAAAGCACCAATATACATGTTCAGATGGAAGGGGGGAATTTCATGGGTCATCACATCTAGGGTGAGGGTAATGGCTGCAGTTTCTTTTTAACACACCAAAGCAAAGAACCAGGCCTCCCTGTTCTGCCAGCAACCCTTATTCCCACCTGTTACAGGGTATTACTAAAATACAATGCCTCCTAACCTGAACTTTCCAACCTAGGGGCTGGGCTACCCTTCCCTCAAAAGTTCTTTCCTATATAGTTCAGAAATTTTGGTTACCCACTCAATTTGTACTTTGGCTTCCTGGCTACAGCACGTGGTTCCTTTTCTCCCTTCTCCTTCCCAATCTCATTACCAGCTCTGTCTGGTGATGTTCACTCTGGACTCTCCCAGATGTCTCTGACTCTGGCTATGTTCCCCCATATAACCAATATACACTTTCTCCTCCCCATGCCTCATGTCCTTACTATTTCTTTTTATTTCTTGTTTCCACTTACTAGGGAAGTCTACCAAGTCTCATATAAAACAATGAACCAAGAATGACGGTAACAATAGTGGAAAATTGTTTCAAATTTTGAGGATTCACAGCATCATTGAAGATATATTCGACAATTTTTTGGACACAAACAGAATTTGCTGTGCAAGAGATCTATTAGAATTAAAGTGGAATGGGCTTTTACAGCAGATTTAAGAGTACAAAGATAATAACAAGATTATGAGGCCCGATTGTATGGAAGCAATGGTACTCTACAATAACCATAGTAATCACACATCACCATGCCTTCATCCATTGTGTAGATTATATACAATTGAATTTTATTTTTTGCCCTGTACCTTGACACTGTGATACTTAGAAGATGTGATGCTTGGTGGCCTTGACAATAGCACACATAACTACAGAATCTTACAGATAGCTTTTTATTTTTTGTTTTATTATATATTCTTTTGAGGCAGGGTTTCTCTGTAGCTTTGGAATCTGTCCTGAAACTAGCTCTTGTGGACCAAGCTGGCCTCAGACTCACAGAGATCTGCTTGCCTCTGCCTCCGGAGTGCTGGGATTAAAGGTGTGTGCCACCACCACCCGGCTGAAGATAGCTTTCTAACAATAGGAATATTTCTGCTTTGTTTTTTCTTAAAAATGAGAGGCTCTGATCAATTTATTATTTACAGTAAATGAGATAGTGTTGTACAGTTTGGAATAATTTAGGCTAATGATTTCCATGTAATTTTGTTTGTTTGCATAACTGACTGCAATTTTCTTAACTAAAGTCAAGAGTACCATTGATGCTTCTGCTGCTAGAGATAGATGATGATGAAACCTGTTCACAATTCACAATATGACTGCAGTTTCCAGCAATGTCTTGCCTACTGCTCAGCATCCGACCTTCTACAATATTGATGTAAACAGAAACCTATGAAGTAGAGGTCACATACCAGACATCTACCCTTGGAAGCGCTTGAGCCATAATGGATAAATATTCCACTCAGCAATTCTTACCATGAAAACACATGTAGTGTAGCAGATCAAATTACTGTTTAGCCTCTCTCTCTCTCTCTCTCTCTCTCTCTCTCTCTCTCTCTCTCTCTCTCTCTCTGTGTGTGTGTGTGTGTGTGTGTGTGTGTACACACACACACACACACATAAACACACACAAAGTAAATCCTACAATTAATGATAATCAAAGAAATAAACTCTGAAAACAAACTTTTCATATTAGGCTACCACACCTGCTCCTCTCAGTTTGTAGGTTTTTAAAAATAATTCTCTTTGCCATGTCCAAGCATCACTTAAAACCATGACGATGTCATGAATTTAAGTTGTACCCAACCTGTACTTTTTCATAGTGTGGAAATAATGAAAATTTTATTTTATTTTTTTTAATTTATTTATTTATTAAGGATTTCTGCCTCCTCCCCGCCACCGCCTCCCATTTCCCTCCCCCTCCCCCGATCAAGTC
>NW_004949112.1:5479581-5482285 GCF_000317375.1 Microtus ochrogaster
CTTCCTAGACCAAGATGGAGGGGGGAGGACTTTGGACTTTCCACAGGGCAGGGAACCCTGACTGCTCTTCAGACTTGAGAGGGAGGGGGAGAGGAGTGGGAGGAGTGGGAGGCTGGGAGGAGGCGGAAATTTTTTTTTTCTCAATAAAAAAAAAGAAAAAAAATGTTATTGGTGGCTATTGATTTTGTGGTATATATTGTTTCCACACATGTCACTAAGTTGTGGCTGATATTGCCTCAGGTTACTTAGCAACCTCATAAATGGTTAAGTTAAAAAGGATTGCATTATAATTATTACTGTTATTTGACTGTGAGAAGTTTATGAAACCAATTATTTCTAACTATTATCATCTTCAAAACGAGTGTGATTATAAAACATATCTCATAATTGTTTAACTTGAGAATCAACATGACAATCCTTAAGTTTTGGTTACTACTTATAATGTATTAAACTGGTCATTGTTGGATACACAATTTCTTTAATTATCAAAGGTTCTAAAGCAGATATCTGCTGCTCTTTCATTTAACCTACATTTTATTGTATGTCTCAATACAAAAATTGATATTCTAACACAGATTCTTCTGTTTTCTCCTTATTTTATAGTATACAAGGTCTCATCAATTGTTTTAACATTATTTTATTGTTATTTTCTGTGAATATACATAGGTATTTTGCATGAATGTATGGATGTGCACTACCTGTGTACCTAATATCCCTAGAGGTCAAATCAGTGTGTGAGATTCCCTGAAACTGGAATACAGGTGGCCACGAGATCCATATGGGTACTGAGAAATGAACCTGGGTCCTCTACAAGAACAGCAAGGCTCAAAACTGCTAAGCTATCTCTTCAATCCTTGTAACAGATTTTGAGGCATATTGTTCCCTATTTTAATAAGATAATGGTGCTTCTTTTTTAATTTCAAATGCTAAACAGCAACTTCCCACAGAAAAATTGCTTTCAGGAACATGTAAGAGGAGTAATATTATAGAAACACGCATTTACCCCCAAGTGTATATGATGCTCTTCATTAATACCAAAGTGGAGAGTACTGAGGATCAAGAAATGGAAGAGTTTTCAGGGTTTGTGAGCATCCCTTACAAACACAAGCACACAGACTACAAAAGTATCTCTTATTCAAACTTGCAAAGTGCACAAGCAATGCACAGCTGAGAGGATTATTTCTGCATAAATATTTTAACCACCACATTGAGTACTGAAGTGATATTATGACACATTTTTGTTTGGTTTCTGTTCTACTCAGAATGCTCTCCTCCTCTTCTTAGTACCTGCTCTCCATGTCTCTTTGTTACCACAATGACAAAATTTTTATTACCAAGTGGTATTAAGAATTTTGCAGGAGATTGGTGTACTTAGAACTTATAATAATAATAAGCAAGGACATAAACATAGATGGAAAAAAACAAAAACCTATTTTCTCCTTACTATGTGGATCCTGGCCATACATACATACACATATATGATAATATATGTACATATATATATGCATTTGATTGTATTACAATGCACAAGAGAGAATAAGAAAGTGTAAATGTTAGCTAATGAGGAAGGACTAACTGCAGGTGATGAATATGATTCATGAAAAGTACACAAAGCTAATTATTTTTCTGGCTCCAAATCCTAATAGATTTTTCATTTCTGGTAGTGGATAGGAGCACAAAAAATATCCTTGATAACTAAAGAATAAAATCCAACAGTAAGCTCTACAGTTTCAAAATGGCTGCTCTAAATGTGTAGAAGTTTCCTGAGATCAAAATAATTTAGGTCTCATTAATTTTGGTACATGATAATTTTTATTTTCAAGTTCTTATTAATAAAGTTTTATAAAGAATTCTGTACATGAATCTATATTAGTCTATATCCAACGCATCTAACATACTGCATCTTACTGTCCATAAGTGGTTTAAACATAATTTACAATACACAAGAATTAAATTTGTCTGGTAAGAACTAAAGAGATAGTTCGGTTATTAAAGGTTCACAACTCAAACTTTCAAATGTGTCTAGAAAATTTATTTTTGTTATAAAATTTAAATAATGTAATTTAATGTACAAATAACACTTTCATTATTCTACAAAATGATGTATGGAATCATCATGAACTGAGTGGAGGGGAGGTTTTCTATATTTGCTGCAAGCTAAGGTCTCTTATCATACCTTGTCCTTTTGAAGTCTACTTCCCCCTGCCAAACAGAGAAACTCAGAAAAGAAATAGACCTAACAGGTCATCTTAAACTTTACAGAGGTGAATATAGGTATTTACTGGGTGGCCCCTTCATTAATAGTCACTGGAAATTAACATATCATATTGTCTAAATGTCAGGGTCCAGGAGAAAATGGAAACAGTAGGACAGCATTTTAGATAGCATCAAACTTTTATAAGTAGCCATCAGGAGCAAATCACATCACATTGTCTGAAGCGTCCTTCTTAGAACTGAGTAGCCGTACTTTCAGTAGTTCCTTACAATTAGCTTCCTTCATTTTGATTGGGCAGCTTTTCCCAAGATAACAAAAAGTTTGTCTCTTAATTTGTTATATAGTTGAGCAAATGGACTCAAGCTAAAACCTGAGGTTCTGTGCATTGAGCTTGTTTTGTGTTATCTTCTTGTTATAGTCAACATTGTTTTTTTTTAATTTATTTATTTATTAAGGATTTCTGCCTCCTCCCCGCCACCGCCTCCCATT
>NW_004949112.1:5483525-5498558 GCF_000317375.1 Microtus ochrogaster
ACCTCAATATCAGTCCGAACACACTGAACCTGATAGAAGAGAAAGTGGGAAGTACTCTACAACACATGGGCACAGGAGACCACTTCCTATGTATAGTCAACATTGTGTAACTGTGTGTGTGAGAGTGTGTTGTCTGTGAGTGTGTGTATATGTGTGTGTGTGTGTGTGTGTGTGTGTGTGTGTGTATTTTAAAGGCTTTATTGAGTTAGACTCAAGGTCTTTTTGTAGATTTGGCTGAGTAAGGTGCAGATAATCTGTACACATTAAAATATTACAGCTCATGTCCTGTGTGTCAAACATTGAATTTTAAATGATATCTTATATTCTTTTCCCTTTTTCTCAAAATCAAGCTATATATTTTAGATTATTGACATTTACCTCCCTGGTGGCAGAACTGAGAAAAATGAAACTCTCTTGTCTTATTTAATATTCAAGAGTGTAGAGGCATAATAAGAAAATAAACGTGTGTGAGTTCGAGACCAGCCTGGTCTACATGAGCTAGTTTCAGGACAGGCTCCAAAACCACAGAGAAACCCTGTCTCGAAAAACCAAAAAAAAAAAAAAAAAAAAAATGTGATCATTTCAGGATAGGCATTCTCCTGCACAGATTCCAGCAGCATTATTGCTCCTCTGGGGGTACTTTGCTGAATCTTAGGTGTCAGGAGGTTCATTTTAGGACTCACTCTGCCTCTTTATTGAGATAACCTTCCTTAGGTGGAACTACCGAGCCCTTCTGATGAGTGCATTTTGGGGACTGACAGATCTCTGTATTCAAAGATAGAAATGATTGTAATCACAGTTCTTTAACAACCTAGAACAACATCTTCATCTTAGTCATTAACAGTTCTTGAAACTCCAAGATCTTTTTAGATATGAAATGTAATTTGCTCACATATTCTGGAGATAAGATTGGAATCATTAGGAGATGGCCATTCTGACAGAATTCAAGTGCCCCCAAGATAAAAGATAAAAATGCAAAAAGCTAAGGGATAGTAATGCTCTTTACCTTAGTGTCCTCTACTTCCAATCTGTTGGGGAAAGTATTAATCTACAAGATGATTCTTGTGACATGCTGTCTGTAACAAGATGACTGTGGGCAAATGGGGTCATAGTAGTGGGAAGCTAATCCATCCATGTAATGTTCATGGGGAATAAGAAAAGAGAAGGAAAGAAAGGAGAAGAGGGTAGGTACAGAGGGTTAGAAGGCAAGAAGGCGCATCATTTAATTTTATAAGCACAGAAGAACTATCACTTCAAACTGTGATATAAATATGCATATTTTTCTAAGAAGCTTCATTCATTCATTCAATGTGTTGAATGAAACTTTACTAACTTTAATTACTGAATATCAATATATAGAATAAAATAATATGTTTTTGATGAAGCAAATAAAAATACTGTAGCGTCATTGTTTTTGAACCTTTGGCTCCTGCCTCTATTCCATTCCAGTGAGAAGTACTTTAAGACGAAAAATTGAAGATGTTTGTTCTGTGTATTCACCAAAAGTGGTTTCTGTGTGTGTTGCACACTGCCTGAGTGTGACATTCACAGCAGTCAAAAACTTTCAGCAGTAATATTTTTCTCTTCTGACTTAGAGGTTTCACAGAACCACCAACTCTTTCTCTTCTATTATTCATATATGGTCATAAGTTCTCATCAAAGTATATCCTCAAGCAGTAAGAGAAATTATTAAAATATTCTTTGAAAGGTTGTTTAGATTCATAGATGGAAACAGAAGTTTCAGACCTTGTCTTCTCAAAATGGAAAGATTTATCAGACCTAGCCAGATGCCTTAAATATTCCCAGCTTCCATGATCTCTGACTTTACTGGGATATCCATAAACACACAAAGACATCTCCTGCATGTGGAAATGTATACAGCATCAATGGAAGAGGGTGAAACATCAATGTTTAGGGAATAATGATTAATAATGCACTTTAAGACCTGAGAACTTAGGAGAGTTTATAGCAGATAATACTCAGTGTAACACCAAATGGCATAGACTAGTACCTTCTGGACTTGACTTAATTCTTGATGCCAGATCAATATTCTTCAAAACACACTGTGAGAAGCCTGACTAACTGGATCTACAATTCCTTAAAGTGCTTTCATGACCACAAGATGACTGTGTTATTAAATATTCCCAGAAGCAGAATCAGAAATAAGTGTGCTTCCCATAATTTCAAAGGCAATTTAATATACTTGTGCTACTTTTAAAACTTAGTTATTTTATGTGCTGTGGCACCAGCGTTCTTATAAGCTCAAAGAGTCATATTGTGTTATTTGGTGAAGATATTGGTCTATCAAGGGATGTTCAGTCATAATAAAAAGACTCTAATCTGTGGGATAGTTCAGGAAATAATTCTACACAGTTATAGCTAAAATTACAGTATTTTTGTACAAATGAGTGATGTAGATTTAAAAAGCAAGACTAATACAAGTGTAAAATCTATATATTGATCTATCTATCCCTTTGCAGATAATTAGATATACATGGAAGATAGATAGATGATAGATAGATAGACAGATAGATAGATAGATGATAGATAGATAGATAAATAGACCATACAATATAATGAAGAAAAAGAAAACACATACTACAAGATATAAAAGTCACATTTTCTATTTCTTATCTGAATAAAAGGACATGTCTCAAATTTGATTCTGTCTTATACTTTTAAAATACAGTAATTTCACTTTACTTGAAGGTAAGGTAAACCCATTTCCCAGAAATCAAGCTTCTTTCCAGTATGCTTAAATACAGAAACCAGTAAAGACCTGTTTTTTTTTTAACCTATAAATTAAAACAACTAAAGTAGTTTGAGAAATCCAATAGGAGAAAGTACTTGAAAACCGCTTGTCAGATAAGGGTTGATATCCAAAATGTGAGGCTCCTTAGCCACAACAGCAATTAACCAGAGTTTTTTTAAAAGGAAAAATGAAAAAAAAAGTATTGAGTAGTCTCTCCCCAAAGGCACTAATCAATGAGTATCATAAAACAAACTCAACATCTCTAATCATCAAGGAAATGAATATCCAAACACGATAAATTATCACCTTACACCTCTTTGCACAGATGTTGCTTTCCAAACTAACAAATTTTGGAAGAATGTTGGAGAAGCCTTTGTGTTGTTTAGAAATGATCTGAAAGTTCCACATCCAATCAAACCACCATGAACAGTTACCATCTAATCTGCGACCTCCTTCTCTGTCACATCCTATGCACTGAGACAAAGACCTTAGCAGCCTGGTGTTCCTGTTATAGTTTCCACTATACAGGATGCCCATGAAGTTCACAGATCTACCTACCTGTGATGGAAGACAACAAAGTTCAAACACAAAGAGTAATATTATCAATACAATAAAGGGGAAAACAAAAAGAAATTGGCAAACATTTCCCTGACATCTCTTATCTCTAACATAAAAATTTCTTTGTTTATTGGAATATCACACACCTCCAAATAAAAATGTAATCACAAAGTGAACACAAATGCATAGACAGAATATATAATATTAAGTGAGATCACACAATTTCACAAGAAGAAAAACACATGGTTTCCCTTATATGCAGAACCTGGTCAATAGCACAAATATGAAAGTGAACAAATGTACCCGTGAATAAGTATAACATGGAGAGAAGGAACACAAAGACCTAAATTTTAGAAGACAAGGAAGGAGTCAATGTTGGTAATGGACAAAATTTCTGAAAGACTGAGTAAAGACTAATTTTGTCTCTTCCTCATTACGTCATGGAGTTTTCACTAATTGTGGTTAATAAGTGCAAAAAATTTCAATAGTGAAAGTAAAATCCAGTGTGATGCTCCATAGCTTCCATTCCTAATGGCTCCTCTAAGTGAGTAGAAATTCAAAAAACTGCATAGTCTCTGGTCTGGTTAATTTCAGTGACATATATACACTTACACACACACACACACACACACACACACACACACATATAAAATGTTTATTTACAATGTTTTTAAAAATAAAATTCAAAAAATTCCTGAAGAGTTAGACAATGTTGAAGAAGTATACTTACAAATATAATTTATCTCATTTATACTAAAGTGTCTCCAAAATTTAATTTTAATTTTTTTGTTTTTGTTTTTGTATCACTGGACCTCCATGCACACTAGACAGCTGTTCTGCTACTAATCTTCACCCTAGCCCTTGGAATTGTTCTAAATACTATCCACGGAGAACAAGAAAACCCCAATGGGTATCTGGAAAACGATTTCAGACAAGCAGAACATAACTAATCTTGGAGCTCAGTATGCTGAGAGAGTTTCCCAATTCAGAAATATATGCTACCTGACCAACTGTTCCCAGGAAAACTACCCAAGACAAAAATAACCAGATTCACAATGAAGGTTTGTGGCTGGGAATGTGCCTATGGAGAAGGAAAACTTGCAACCCAGGCAAAGTACCCCATGGCTTGCAACTCACTGCTGCTGAAAGCAATCTCCTCTACCTCAGCAAATGTGCATATGATTATTCCCTTGACTTCTATTTATTTCATTTCTGTGCATGATGTGATTTTCTGTTTGTTTTCTTTTTTAATTTGATTTAATTTTAGAGACTCCATAGCTACAGAAAGGATATTCATTTTCCTTTCTTGAATTCATGGAAACTTGTTGGTTTGGCTTTAATTTAGGTAATAAGCATTACCACAAATGTGAAGCGTGTGTCTTAGTTCTCAAAGAGAGATCTGGGTGACTTCCTTGACTGGAGCAAAATTCCACTTTAGGTAGGGGAAAGAAGCAGGAAGAGATGAGTAAGGGAAACTGATTGGTATGTAAAATTAACTAATTAATTAATAAAAACAATGTCATCTTGACAACATTGTGAAAGCAAAGGGAACAAGATGAGCAAAAGAGTTCATTCAGGTTTACCGTTGTGCACAGCATAGGTCATGGGTTCATGGTGTAAAATGATCTGATTGAGTGGTTGTGAAGTGGTTGCTAGACTACCACCCATAGGACAGAACTTCCACAGTCTCCAAATGTGTTCTCTCCCTCCCCATCTCCTTCTGGTCTACCACCCATAGGACAGAACTTCCACAGTCTCCAAATGTGTTCTCTCCCTCCCCCCTCCCCCATCTCCTTCTAGACTTTATTTCACATTTTCCTTCAATGAACTTTTTACTATAGCGCTGATTTTGCTTTTAAGCTATCTCCAGTCATCTGTTTTCTCTGTAGTAAGACACCGGATTTGAGTGTTGAGAATTGACCTCAGGTCCTCTGCAAGAACAGCAAGCCTTCTTAGACATCATTTCTAAGACATCTCTTCAACTCCTGAGAAGACTTTTTGAGATGATTCTAGCTATCTTGCCTGTCTAGCTCAGCCCAATGACTCTCTATAGGTTTCTAATGAAGATTCTTGACAACTCTCATTCCCTATTGCTCCAGACGTTAACTGGTGTAATTTGGGAAATAAAGTGAAGATAGGCCCTGTTTCGTACAGATAAGAACATGATTTGTATATGTAAATTGATTAGGATATAAAATCTCAGTTCAGTCATTAGTATTAATTTGGTGACTTTGGGAAATTTTCTTACTTCCCTGATCACTATGTTTTTCTATCTGTGGAAGGTGCTAACAATTTGCATGCTATTATGTTTAAAACTCCGCTGTCTACTTGCCTTTACTTCTTTTCTTTTCTAGATTTTGTATGATTTCATGAGTACTTAATCATGACAAAATAAAGCTCAACTAGTGATATATAAAATATTTGACTGAAATAGACTTTGTCTGATGAAAATTATAGTACTCTAATCTATGTAGACATATGCATTTATGTAAGTTACACACAATTTATATACAAAAAGCATAATTTGTAAATCATTTTATTGAATTGAAGTTGTCAAATAGAATAGCAGAAACTATGAACTGGAGGTTTTTGACATGAATAAGCTGTTATTGAGGATTATTTGAGATAAACAAGAGAAAGATTCCAAAAGACTCTATTGAAGAGATGACTTCAGTCGAAGCACCAAACGTTTCCATTCTAACAGGCCCAAGGACATCAGGGAGTCTTCAGGAACAATAGGAATGGTCATCCTAGGCTCGCAGTGGCTTTAGAAAAACAATCTGTAAAGAGTAGTGTTGTAAGAGCTTGAGGACACTGATGACATCTTAAGAAAAGATATTTGTGTTTTAAATGTTATAGTACTGCTCCTTGAAGATACAGGCACCTGGGAATGGGTGATTTCTATTTCTTTTGTCTCATGTTTGATTCAATTGCAGTTAAACATTTTAATGTGTAAGTCAGAAATTCACAGCATATCATTATTGCATTTTAGAAATTTATTTTTCTTATTCTTATTTATGTGTATGTTTATATCTCTGTGTGTGCACCTGAGTGTATACAAGTGCAGGTGTTCTCAGAAACCTGATGAGATTGTCATATCCCTTGTATTTTGAGGTCTAGGTGGTTATATGCTGCCCAACAAAGTTCTTGGAACAGAATTTGGTTTCTGTGAGGGCAGTTAGAACAATTAACCGCTGAGCCAATCACTGCATATTTTACTTAACATCCTACTATTTTGAAAGAATTTAGGCAATAAGAAATAACATTTCCTTTATACTCACCTCTATTATCTCCACTACAGCCCATATATTTTCCGGTGTTATTTCTTCTTCTGGTTCTGTCTTCTGCTTGTTACACTGAATTAAATCCTTCAGCTGCCTCTTCTTTGGAGTCTGCCTCCAGGTAGCTGGTTCTCATTCCCCCACAATAATCTCCTCTCTTCTTTTTCATAGAATTGTTATTCCATGAAGGCCCAAGACCTTCACCACTAATCTACTAGATAAAGTTTGGTGATGCATGACCCCACAATGTGCAATAAAAGTAGAAGCCAGATCTGTATTCCAGTGTGCAGAGGGAATTGGTTTTGCTTTGTCAGAGTTCATGCTACAATTTAATAAATCATATGGCACCTTTAAGATTTATTGTCAAAATACAAAGTGCTAAAGCAAAATGAGGGATTGCAAAATAGACAATGGATATACTCTGTATAAATGCAAAGGGAGTTGTAAGGGTTCATTAAAGAATTTCTGTCTTCATTTAAGTAAGTGCGGAAGAAATGATCTGCCCATTATCAAACACGTTCTTCTCCTGCTCACAGAACTAAAAATATGTGGTCATCATCATATTATCTGCATGGAGAAAAGAATTACATAATTTAAAAAGCATTTTTCTAAACACCAAAATTTAATTTTTTTCTGTACAAAGACAACTGAAACTAAATTCTTTTTGGATTCTTGGGTTTATTTTGAAATGAGCCACAAAATGATTGTACTTCTCTACAGCATTATTTTTTTTCTTCTGATCACAATATCTGATTATTAGAGCATATACTTTTGTTGTATGATAGGGCCTCTCTTGGGTATATTCCCAAGAGTGGTATTGCTGGGTCCAGGGGTAGGTTGATCCCGAATTTCCTGAGAAACCGCCATACTGCTTTCCAAAGTGGTTGCACAAGTTTGCATTCTCGCCAGCAATGGATGAATGTACCCCTTTCTCCATAACCTCTCCAGCAAAGGCTATCATTGGTGTTTTTGATTTTAGCCATTCTGACAGGTGTACGATGGTATCTTAAAGTTGTCTTGATTTGCATTTCCCTGATGGCTAAGGATGTTGAGGGTGACCTTAAGTGTCTTTTGGGCATTTGCACCGGACAGAAATCTCAAGGTCCAAATCAGGAGCAGAAGGAGAGAGAACATGACCAAGAAACTCAGGACCGCGAGGGGTGCACCCACACACTGAGACAATGGGGATTTTCTATTGGGAACTCACCAAGGCCAGCTGGCCTGGATCTGAAAAAGCATGTGATAAAACCGAACTCGCTGAACATAGTGGACAATGAGGACTACTGAGAACTCAAGAACAATGGCAATGGGTTTTGAACCCAACGAAACTACTGGCTTTGGGGGAGCCTAGGCAGTTTGGATGCTCACCTTACTAGGCCTGGATGGAGGTGGGTGGTCCTTGGACTTCCCACAGGGCAGGGAACCCTGATTGCTCTTTGGGCTGATGGAGGGGTACTTGATTGGGAAAGGGGGAGGGAAATGGGAAACGTTGGCGGGGAAGAGACAGAAATCTTTACTAAATAAATAAATTAAAAAAACAATATCTGATTACTAATATTGATTGTCATCTGTAAATTTTTTTTAACTATTTGCTCTTTGGGGGCACCACCCAGCTCCCAAAGAAATACAGGGATAATTATTCTTACCTATGTTTGCCCGGTCTTAGCTTAACTTGTTTGTAGCTAGCTTTTCTTAAATTATCTTATCTACTTTTTGCCTCTGGGTTTTTTAGCTTTCTCTATTCTATGGACATGTCTTTCCTTATTACTCCATAGCTGAATGTGTGGCTAGGTGGCTGGCCAGCCCCTAACTGACGGTCTCCTCTCCTTCTCCTTTTCCCTCTTCTCCATCTCCTCCCCCTCTTCTATTTATTCTCTCTTCCAGGCAGCTGTGCCTATTCTTCTCCTTTCTAGCTACTGGCCATTCAATTCATTATTAGACCAATAAGGTGTTTTAGGTAGGCAAAGTAACATAGTGTCTCAGAGTTAAACAGATGTAACATAAAAGAATGCAATGCATCTTTACATCATTAAACAATTATTACATAACATAAGCAAATGTAATACTTTTTAATCTAATATTTCATAACATCCAACCTGAAATAATCTAGAATGAACTAGGAAATAAGTCACTGGGAAAGTTGTTGCAAAGGAGTCTACTAGATTGTTTCCAGGCTGCCCAAACTACAGAAATAATCACACTGAAACTGTATTAATTAAATCACTACTTGGCCAACTAGCTCTAGCTTCTTATTGGCTAACTATCACATCTTAATTTAACCCATCTCCATTAATCTGAGCATCACCATGTGGTCGTGGCCTATCAGCAAAGTTTCAGCATGTCTGTTTTCAGTTCCTGCTCCATGGCTTCTCTCTGACCCTACCTCCTTCCTCCCAGCATCTAGTTTAGTATTCCCTGCCATCTAAGTACTGCCCTGCTATAGAAAAACAGTTCCTTTATTAACCAATGGTATTCATGGCATCCAGAAGGGAATCCCACATCAGAAAGTCTGTAATGAAAATTCTAGATTAGTTTGATTGAACAAGGAGATGTACCCTAAATGGGTATAGCCTCATTTCATGGGTTAAGGTCCTGACTAAATAAAAAGGTAAAAGTAAGCTGAGCATCTCTGACAGCTTTCTGACTGGATGTATGTGACCACCAGGCTCCTGCCAGGGTGACTGTGGGTGCACTTTAGCAGATGCAGCAGACTCCTGCTCTGCTGGATCATACACTCACACTATGAGCAAACAAACCAACACTCCTTCCTTACATTGCTCTTGTCATGAACTTTCTCATAGCAATGAGGAAAGTATTTTTGTTCTTCATCATCTTTACGCAACAATGGATCCCCTGACAGACTTACACAACATAACTGAAATTTGATTAATGACTTATTGTTCCTTTAATAATAGAGAAAATGAAAATTACAATGCACTTGGCTCTTTTGGCTCTTAAAGTGTGTGTGTAATTACTTGTTTGAAGAATCTGTCACTGAAACCCTCTGTTCTTTTCGTTCAGCTTGCATGAAAGAAATAATAAAATAAAAACCTATGCTGACATTGCCCTGAGCAAGGCAGGCTTGTCACAGACAGATTAATTTTCAGAGCAGCTGTGCAAAACTGACTGCTTCTGGAAAGCATATAGCTGCAGGCTGATTTTAAACTCAAGGGCAATGCTGTAAGTAGTGATACACACTTCAGATCACAGAAATGTCAACACACAATGAAGTCCTCATGTGTGTCTGTGATTAGAAAGGGCAGTTGGTCTCACAATACTGTTTAATCTGATTTGTGCAGGAGTGTTGAGAAACGTACTTCCTACTGGGATCCAATGCTAAATCTCATACCAGTGATGATACAAAGTTCAAAATGATGTGATGATGGCAGGATAGGAGCCTTTCAAAGAATTCTGTTCTCTGAACATATGGCAACAGTTGGATAATGACTGAGAGAATAAAATAAGAAATAGAAACATATGTAAGAGAGACACAACCAGTCATGGTTGCACACAGAGCTAGGCCTGAAGATGCAAAATATCTGAAGGCAAAGTTGTAGTGGTTGGTTTTCTCTTACTCTAGTCCCACATTGAAATGCCAAAATATAGCCATTTGCTTTTTATCTTTACTCTTCTCCTCGTTTGGAACAGTTGGAGAAGGCATTTAGTACCAGTTTCATATCTTAGCCCACTTCCATAAACACGTGGTGATCCATCTGTGAAGGATCAGCATCTGTGTCCAGCATCTAAATCATCAGGACCTTACAACAGACACATACCTTTAGCATTTTAACATGCTTTCTCCACTTAATGCCCTTTTTGGCATTACTATTATTTATTTTGAGACAATCTCACTATTCTTTCAAGACAGTGTAAAATCGTGGTGGTTCACATGTTTCAGCATTTTGAGTGCCTGGGTTAAAGTCGTGTCCAGTCATCTTGGATTTCCTCTCTTAATCCTTTTTGTTTTGTTTGATTGTCAAATGCAACAATATGAAATCAATTTCTGGCAGACTTTCTAAAGTAAAGTAGACATGATTTTACTTAGCTAGCTTGAACTGTATATGGATAATTTTCAATAATAGTAATAGCAGGCAAAAAATTGAAAGTGTGAATTATGTCAGTATTCAGTGTACGCAGTCAGTTTCATAATGGGTAGAACAATTATAAAATATAAAGTAAGATGATTTTCCTATATTTCTGACTACCAACAGTATTTATTTGTATGGCAGGCATTAGACACAGTCTTTTCTATGCTGTCAGAAACATGTAAAGTAGGTTCTCAGTACTATACAGGTGTGTCTAATGATTTAACAAACAAAAACTAAAGGTGAACTTTAAACATATTCCAAAGTGTATACTTATTGCTAAAAATGATTTTTAGAATTTTCATAGACTAATAACTACTCAACATTTTCTAGAACTATTAACATCATTGTCAACTCTATTAGATTTAAAATAACCAAGGTATATTTAGGTCTATCTCTGAATATGTTTTCAGAAAAATTTAACTAAGCAGAGAAAATCTACCCTGAATGTGAGTGGTATCATTTTAAGGGCTCTGGTCCTGGACAATATGACTAGGAGAAAAAGAGTTGAACATAAACATTCATTTCTCTCTGATTCACAATTAGATTCATTTGGCTGGCTATGTCAATACCTCGAACACCAAGATGAATTGTATCTACTCCAACTGTAAGGAAAAATCAAATCACATCAAAATGTTCACTTCAAGATCTAAGCCTCACCTGGTGATAGACTCTGTGGTACTGACATGAAATGAACTTACACTGCATGTGATAAGAACACCTGTCACCATAGACCAGAGTGCACAAGGTGGAATCAGAGGCCAGGACATCTAGTGTCCAATATGCAGTCCCCCCTTACAGTGTGCTAAAGTTGTTTGCATCCAATAGCATATGGAAAAAGTGATGTCAGGTTATGAAAGTCACTCTGCCTGTCTTTTCTCCCTCCAGGAATAGAAAAGTGTAGTTGGAAAAGCTGTGAGAAGATGTCTGTATCTCAGTCACTAAGGAGCACGCAACTACAATCCAATAAAAAATCAAGTCCTACCAAGAGCACAGTGGTAAGCTTGGATTATATAGTTACAACCAAGTCTCTGCATAATTGTAGCCATTAAAACAGACTGTCATCACTACCATCTTTCAATGTCTCTGTATCTCAAAATTACTGAATTGCTCCTGGGTTCTGAAAACAGAGAGAGAAAATCAACAGTTATAGTTTAAAGGTGCTAAGCACCTCAGTAATTTATTACTCTGTGTTTTCAAGAGTTTTAAAGGTGCTAAGCACCTCAGTAATTTATTACTCTGCTTTTTCCTAGCTGGGTATGATGGTTCACACATGTAATCCCAATAATTGGGCTAGAGAAAGATTGGAAATTCAAGATGAATTTGAAGCTCATAGCTCCAAAAACCAAAACCAGACAGGTAAAGATAACTGCCGATATCTAAAAGGCAAAATATATTAGGTTGCATTGTGATGCCTTATATTTATCTAACCAGCATATGAAGAAAGCAGTATTTTTTCCATGACCAACATGAAATCATTCCTACATTATGATAAATATTTACAGAAAAGAGGGAGGACGAGGCAGGGACAAGTAATTCATGTTTCTAATGTTCTCACCAATTGTTGCGATAGAAATTATGCTAAGAAGTAAGCCAATTAAGCTCTTCATGCCAGATCAAATAGACCAATTTTTCTGTCATAGAAAATGTGTGTCTGATGAGTTTATAAATAAGTAGTTAAGGAAGCCTATGTTATCTTTGATCAGAGTGTTTATTTTCTCTATGGTATCTTCAGTGTCTGACATTCTTTCTTCTATCTCTTGTAATCTGTTGTTAGTACTTGTCTCTGTAGTTCCTGTTCGTTTACCCAGATTTTCCATCTCCATCCTTCTCTCAGTTTGTGTTTTCTTCATTACACCTCTCCAAGGTGTTTCCAAACACAGAATTCTTCTTATACCCAGGATTTCTGAGAGAGGTGAACACCCCGGGAATGGTAAGGGAAGGAAGCATATGAGATGAGGTTTCCATAGATTCTGTATACCTTGGTATATTGTCATAAGCATAGACTCTCCATACTTTATCAGTGGCCTTCAAATGAACCCTATACCTGCCTATATCTGCACTAACTCCCACCTAGAATCTGTTTTTTTTTGCTTATAATTCAGAAAATGTTAATTACCAAATATCATTCATTTAGCTATAAAATCACATTTTGTACAAGTAATTAATAATGGTAGGTATTGTAGTACATGCCTGTAAGCCCAGCACTTAGAAGGCAGGACAGAAGAACTAAGAGTTCAAGGCCAGCATCTATATAGTAAATTTAGAGCTATTCTGATTTGTAAGAGAACCTATCTCAAAAACACAAAACACACAAAATAATTCTCTTACAGCTATAGGACTTTACTATTTTAAACCTTCCTAAAAACTCACAATGTATAGAATATGTACACAAATGTGCATGTGTGTTAGTGCGTGAGTAACTGAGAAAATAAAAACTTACAAGTATGCCTGAAAAGAAACAGTTGAATAAAATCTTTGAAGACAATTTATGGTCTTCCAATTAGGACTTTGGAATCTCACATTGCAAAACAGTATTTCATGAAATGACTGAATTCCACATGAAGAAAGCAGTTCCTCCCTGCTCCTGTAAGAGCAATAAAGAACTTACTGATATGTCCCTATGTGAAACAGTTCTTCGAGAGAGAAATCTGAGGATGTACTGTGATGGAAAGATAATAGGAACACAGAAACAATTACACTTTTTCTTATAAATAATGAACACCATATGAACAGGGTCTTAGGCATGGCATTCAGCCTTGTAATACCTTTCCAGAAGCAAAGACAGAAAATGTGGAGCAACCTGCTAGTTAACCTGGCCAATCCAGTGAGCTCAATTTGTAACATAGGAAGTGATCAAAGTAAATAGACCATGTCAATATATGGCTTCAATGTGTATTCCCACACATGTGCCAACACATAGGACATACATACAGATATTCACACTGTACACACATGTACATTGCTAAACAATGTTAAGTCATGGTAAGTGTCACTAGTTCCAGAAATCAGATTGCCTAATAACTAGAAAAAGCTTTCTAATCTCATGAAGAGAATTATGGTAAAATCAGTCTACTTCATGTTTCTATTTTTCACTAACACACAGGCAGATTTACTGAGAAAGTAAGTAATTCTGTTTTTATGAGGTAGTTTTCATATACCTGATGGCCACTAAATTCTAACTGACCATAGAGTTGGATTGTGATTGTAAGAGGGCAGGTGCACCTGGCAGCAAAGTCACCAGTTCTCAACCTTGCTTAAGCACAGCCTTGCTGATTACCACAGAAGCTGCCTTCTTAAACATAGTTTCTCTCTCTGCTGCAGAGAAAAGCTGTCTGGCCCAGTGTTTCAGCCTCTGGCCTCTTACCATATTACAGAGCTCAGGAAAACAGCTCAAAGTATGAATAGAAGCCTCAGGTCATTGAAGGGTTGCTCAACCTGAAACTCAAAAGTCTTTGTGGTAATGCATCCATTTCTCATTGCTAAAGAAGATGATTCTTTTAATTTGTAAGGCCATATTATAGTCTCTGAAGATGTATTTGCATGAATCCTCAGCCTAAGGCAATCAGTATGCCACATTAACCACAATTCCTCACTTCATTGTAGAGGTTGGATACCACCTTCCCTAACTTTTATGACCTGGGAGGTTAAAGAACATTTGTTTAGGGTCATGGTTTTATTATGACAGATTAATAGGTGTGTAATGTTCCACTCTGTTCAACTGAATTAGATGATACATGAATCACTGTGTAAGCCCAGACCCAGTTGGTACATGAATTTGTTTTATTCTCTGTGCTGAAATTCCACCCATTATTTACTTCTTGATGTCTCAATCTCTCTGGTTCTTTCTTTTTCTTATTTTCTTATTCATAATCACAGGTCCTTATTAAGTGACATAGCACAACATTGTGTTCCTGGTTTTCCAATTTTCTCAGTTATGCTATAATTCATGTTTTTAAACACTGGGGAACATTTTCCTCTTACATATACAATAAGGAGTATTGGTATTATAGTTCAGCTGGCAAATTACTTGCTTAACATGCACCAAGACCTGGCCTCTATCTGTACCACTGCATAAAATTTGCTTGGTGGCTCATGCTTGTAATCTTGGGATGCAGATGTGCAGGGAAAGTGAGCAGAAACCCTGTACCATACTGTGCTGTTTATTATGTCACCCTGAACTACAGAGGTTCCTGTCTAAACAAGCAATCTGAGGATTTTTCTAATATTAGTGTTTATGAACAGATATCTTGACAATGCAGCCAAATGGCTATTCATTTTGAAGGTTCAGAAATCTTGTGACTGCTTCATGGAAATGCAAAATGTAGTAGTGTTGAAATAAGAGCGGCGGAGCTGC
>NW_004949112.1:5501506-5506394 GCF_000317375.1 Microtus ochrogaster
GGGCTGGCCTATGAAATGGGCCTAGGCAGTTTCTTTATTAATAAGAAATCACTCCCACATCATAGTAGCAGAAAATTAAGTGAAATTTGCATCTTTTCAGATATTGCAGATTGATATAGGTTATGTCTTCTAATCTATGCCCTCACCTTCTTTCCATTGATGTGGGATTCCCCTCTGCATGCTCTGAATATGTTTTATTGCCATTGGTTAATAGAGAAGCTGCTTCTGCCTGTGGCAGGACATAATATAGCCAGCCTGGAAGAGATGAGAGAGAGAGAGTAGGCAGAGTCAGAGAGATGCCATGTAGCTGCTAAAGGAGACAGATGCCCAGAACTTTTCCCATAGGCCACAGCCTCATAGTGATACATAGATTAATATAAATGGGTTGATTTAAGATATAAGAGTTAGTTAATAAGAAGCCTGGGCTAATAGGAAAAACAGTGTTGTAATTAATGTAGCTTTTTTTGTGATAATTTGGGTCTGGGTGATTGGGTAGAAAAGAGTCATCTCCACTTACAAAGTGGCAACTACCATCTGGAACACAGATCCACATAAGACCTAAATAACAAAGCCGGGCGATGGTGGCGCACGCCTTTAATCCCAGCACTTGGGAGGCAGAGGCAGGCGGATCTCTGTGAGTTCGAGACCAGCCTGGTCTACAGAGCTAGTTCCAGGACAGACTCCAAAAAGCACAGAGAAACCTTGTCTCGAAAAACCAGAAAAAAAGACCTAAATAACAACAACAACAATAATAATAATAACAGTAATAATAATAAAACCTTAAGAAAAAAAGAGGGCTTCTAGACCCACAAAAATGTGATCCAACATAGCTTCATGGTAGCTGCATTTTTTTTTTCAGATTGTCTTGTTTGCTGGCTGCAAGGAGAGACATGTCTCCTTTAAGGCTTCCTGGTTCATACTGGCAGCATAAACAGCTCTGGCTCTTTCAGGGATGTACGGCTACAGAACACTGAAATGGCATTGTGAGCAGGGTGCTACAATTGGCTTAATGGCCCAAAGACCCACCTGTGTTGCTGGAAATGGGCAGTGAGCATGGCTCACAGATACGGTAAACATATATGTGCCATAATAAAAGGCAAAAAGAGTGGAGTCAGCAACCAGGGCTGCCACAACCACACTGCTAACCATTTTTAAATGCTACTTGTCAGAAAATGATTTCAGATACACAGTAGGACAGATTCAGACATAAAAGACTGCTAAATGAGACACATTATGTTTAAAAAATGTATGTAGGCCTCAGAGAGAGAAGAAAAATGTATAGATTAAACAAAGTCTTTAAAGAGACAGTAAAAGTAGTATAAAAAAGTCGTAGATTAATGGAGTAAAAAAGTCACTTAAAGATGAAATATACAGAGAGTCTAGATTATGTATATTATTGTGTTTTTTTGGAATTTTTGACTGCTAAGAGACATTTGATTCTTGAGACTGCTAAGTTAAACAAACATAAAGGTATCTTGACTTCAAAAGTTGGGTCTAAGAATATGTTGCTTTAGAAAAGAGGTTATACTTTTTTTTAATAGAAGATAGGAACCTGTAGATTCCTTCCATGCTGATGTGGTTTGATGGAAAAAGACCCCACAAAAAAGATTTCCATGAACCCTAAAATTATTTGTCCAACAAGCAGATGGAAGAGGTTAGAGAAAACAATGCCCAACTTCCAAAAATGATTGTTTATAAAGTGCTTGTTTTCATTTAAATGATGAGATGGTATAGGGATGTCTGTTTTGCATTGGTATGGATCTTGGTCTTTTAATACAAATTTAAGGTCAACTTTGTTATACTGTGTATATGTATTTCTGCTATTGTTTAAGGTATTATGTTTACTCAGCTCATTTAAAAAGATAGTGTATAATTAAAAATTACAGATTAATAGTCATTTATAATAGTCAAACTTGTCATATTAGTTAGGTTTTCAAGATATACAAAGATATATTTCAGTTACATAATCTTCAACTTTTCAAATACCTACAGAATATGGCATTTAAAATGTTTTAAGAACTTCGACTTTTCTTAACAGTAAGACCTGTCTGCTTTGGGCAGCACCAATCTACTTCAAGAGGTTGACAGGTGTTGAAAAAGCTCATTATGGAATTTGCCTTCAATGTGACAAGGCAAGCCATTTAGGCAAGAAACTACTCTTGTCTGGACTGCTTGATGGTATGCTGTATGAACTGGACATGCTGGACCCACAGAAAAGTGATTGCTGAACAGTCTAAAAGATAGGTTGGTCCTTCAGGGTTCCTGCTTCACAGAAGAAACTTCCAGACACTATGCAGGATAATAGAAGTAACCAACAAACAAGATAGGCAAAATAGCCTTTAAATTTTCTGGCTTGCTGGAAATGTCTGCAAGATACTATGGACCTTTAGAGTGAAGATGGATTTCCCCAACATTACAGAAAACTTTGGGTGACTGTTCAGGTAGCAAGATGTGTCTGTCAAATCTAAAGTTTTGAAAGTTGTTTACAATGTACTTCCTGTTTATCTTGGCTATAGTATGTCCTTTTGGTGTCTTTGATGAGTTGAAGACAGTTATAGTTTTTCTTAGTTATGACAAAAATAAATTAGCTATGAAACTTTAGATTTACTAAAATATATTATAATTGTAATTCTTGCTTGATACCTGTTTTGTTGTATATAAATCTATTATATTAAAGTCAGAACCTTCCTTTTTATTTAGACAGAAAAGAGGAGATGATGTGAGATTCCACTCCATGTGCTAGGAATATGTTTTATTACCAACTGTTAGTAAAGAAACTGCTCAGCCTATAGCAGGGTGGAATATAGTCACGCTGGAAGAGATAGAGAGAGAAAGCAGGTGGAGTCAGAGAAACACCATGTAGCTGCCAAAGGAGACAAATGTTCTGAACCTTTCCAATAGGCCACAGCCTCATGATGATGCATAGATTAATAGAAATGGGTTAATTTAAGAAGTAAGAGTTAGGTAATAAGATGCCTGACTGAATAGGCCAAACAGTTTTGTAATTAATATAGTTTCTGTGTGATTTTTCAGATCTGGGCAGCTGGAAATGAAAGAGCAGTCTCTGTCTACAGCCCCTTGTTCACATGTCCTTTCTGCTAGAATACCCATTCTCCATTCTGTTAGGCAGCAACATTTTTGCTGCCTTTTCTTTCCAAAAAATCAGAGCATGTCTTCCTGCAGCTCTCCCCAGAGAGCTGATAAGTCATATGTTCTGTGACCTTGAAGGGCTTTTAAGAAGGAGAATGCCCCAACCCCTGCAGATTCAGGCTTGACCATCTTCTTACTTCCTAGATCCAAAGTGGCCTTGAACTATCTCTCTATATAGTCCTTATCAGTGTCTTCCTGGCTTCTAGCACTTAGGCTAGGTTACTAGCAAGGAAACCACCTCACTAATCCCTGAAGCCTATAAGAAAAAACAACTCTCTTTTGTTCTAGGGGTATGAAGGGAAATGAATTATTCTCTCATTACTCAAGATTCCATCATAGCTACCTGTGAACATGATATTATTACTCTCCTACTGGAGTTATTATGATGGGTCTTCTCAAGTTTTTTATCCTAAAAACTTCTATCACTTTTAATAAGTAATAATAATCACTCCATGTTTCCATTCAATGAGCAACTACCATCTCTTTGATGCTCTGAAATTCTCTTAGTTATTCAATATTGAGACTCAAGTGCCTCTGAGGTTTGACTCATCAACATCACATCAACAAGCCTTAAAGACCTCATTCTGCAAATGAAACCTCAAATTATCTGAAGTCCAACTGGTCATTTTCATCTCTGTTATCCTCAGAGTTAGTGATCTTTCTTCTCTTCTGCACTGAGCATCTGCCCTTGGGACTGCTATCTTAACTACAGGCATTCCATTATCCAAATCAAAACCAGAACGCCTGCCTCAACCATTTCTTCATGTTGTTGACATGAAGGGGATTTCTGAAGACTCTGGCTCTGTGTCTGTCTTCTCTCTCCCAAGTTTTACTGTTAAATTGGAACTTAGTCTACTTATATGTTGGATAAGCAGAATTTTTGTCATAATCCTCTTAAGTCTTAGATGCTTTTTTCTAGTTGTTCATCATTTCTATGACAACCTCCATGGAAACCTTCTCACTATTCCTTTGTAAGAGTTCCC
This sequence comes from Microtus ochrogaster, assembly GCF_000317375.1. Classification (NCBI taxonomy): domain Eukaryota; kingdom Metazoa; phylum Chordata; class Mammalia; order Rodentia; family Cricetidae; genus Microtus; species Microtus ochrogaster. The sequence goes on from NW_004949112.1 coordinate 5,505,640, forward strand.
AGATATTTGGGGCACTTGTATTAAATTCTCTTATCTCTAGTGTCTGTAAAAACTATCTTTACATAGCAGTCACTTGCCCATTATCAGTTATGTGGTCGATACTATGGAGCTTCACACCATCATTTTGAGCTGTACTGCATCTCTATAATCAAGGTTTCTTTCTTTCAAATTAATATTCATTATAACAAAAATCCTTTTTAAAAATTATCACATAAAATTATCCATATATAGAATCATAAAATTTAATAAACAGTAAGCGTTATCCTTCAAGACATATAGCTTCACATTTAATTTTTTCCTTCAGTTTTGAGTAAATTTATACACTTATACACTGCACATAACAAAGAAATGCGACATAGAACTTGAAAGCAAATAGATTTTTATCATCTTCCCTAACTCATGCCAATTACTTATATTCAGTTCTCCCTCATCCCCTTATATTTAGCATTTCTTCTTCTCTTTTCTCATTGTGCACCTGTTGACATGTATACACATATTATCCATTTATGTGTTGATAGAAGACTGGGTTGATTGCATTTATTTTCTATAGTTAACAAAATATATACAACAATAGCCCCCAAAATAAATTTACTTATTTCTTCTTAATTATTCTATTGCAAATAGACATTGTATTTCTTTGTCATGATTCTTTTTTTTCTGAATTTACCCATGTTTATTTTTCATATACTTTTATATCTCAGTACAAAAGGGGAGAAGAAGGTCAAAGGTTGCTTTAACATGACACAAAGGATGGA